>NW_027600510.1:0-13839 GCF_964194155.1 Cetorhinus maximus | reverse complement strand
GAGAGAGAAAGGGAGAGGTAGAGAGGGAGGGGGAGACAGCTGGAGGGAGACAGGGAGAGAGAGACAGGGAGAGGGAGACAGAGAGAGAGAGACAGGGAGAGAGAGACAGGGAGAGAGAGACAGAGAGAGAGAGGGAGACGGAGACAGAGAGAGGGAGACAGGGAGAGAGAGACAGGGAGAGAGAGACAGGGAGAGGGAGACAGGGAGAGAGAGAGAGGGAGAGAGAGGGGGACGGATACAGAGAGAGGGAGACAGAGAGAGGGAGACAGGGAGAGTGAGACAGAGAGAGAGGGAGACGGAGACAGAGAGAGGGAGACAGAGAGAGGGAGACAGAGAGAGGGAGACAGGGAGAGGGAGACAGGGAGAGAGAGACAGGGAGAGAGACAGGGAGGGAGAGACAGGGAGAGGGAGACAGGGAGAGAGAGACAGAGAGAGGGAGACAGGGAGAGGGAGACAGGGAGAGGGAGACAGGGAGAGAGAGACAGGGAGAGAGAGACAGGGAGAGAGAGGGGGAGACGGGGACAGAGAGAGGGAAACAGGGAGAGGGAGAAAGGGAGGGGAAACAGGGAGAGGGAGACAGGAGAGAGAGAGACAGGGAGAGATAGACAGGGAGCCAGGGAGACAGAGAGAGAGACAGAGAGAGAGAGAGACAGGGAGAGGGAGACAGGGAGAGGGAGACAGGGAGAGGCAGACAGGGAGAGAGAGACAGAGAGAGAGAGGGGGAGACGGGGACAGAGAGAGGGAAACAGGGAGAGGGAGAAAGGGAGAGGGAAACAGGGAGAGGGAGACAGGGAGAGAGAGAGACTGGGAGAGAGAGACAGGGAGAGAGGGAGACAGAGAGAGAGATAGAGAGAGAGAGAGACAGGGAGAGGGAGACAGGGAGAGGGAGACAGGGAGAGAGACAGGGAGAGGGAGAAAGGGAGAGAGAGAGACTGAGAGAGAGAGAGAGACAGGGAGAGAGAGACAAAGAGAGGGAGACAGTGAGAGAGAGAGACAGGGAGAGAGAGACAGGGAGAGGGAGAGACAGGGAGAGAGAGAGACAGGGAGAGAGAGAGACAGGGAGAGAGGGACAGGGAGAGAGAGACAGGGAGTGGGAGACAGGGAGAAGGAGACAGGGAGAGGGTGACAGAGAGAGAGAGACAGGGAGAGGGAGACAAAGAGAGGGATACAGCGAGAGAGAGAGACAGGGAGAGAGGGAGACAGAGAGAGAGAGACAGAGAGAGAGAGAGACAGAGAGAGAGAGAGACAGGGAGAGAGAGACAGAGAGAGATAGACAGGGAGAGAGAGACAGCGAGAGAGAGACAGGGAGAGGGAGACAGGGAGAGGCAGACAGAGAGAGAGAGACAGGGAGAGAGAGACAGGGAGAGAGAGACAGGGAGAGAGAGACAGGGAGAGGGAGACAGGGAGAGAGAGACAGGGAGAGAGAGACAGGGAGAGGGAGACAGGGAGAGGGAGACAGGGAGAGGGAGACAGGGAGAGGGAGACAGGGAGAGGGAGACAGGGAGAGAGACAGGGAGAGAGAGACAGGGAGAGGGAGAGAGAGAGACAGGGAGAGTGAGACAGGGAGAGAGAGACTGGGAGAGAGAGACAGAGAGAGACAGAGAGAGAGAGACAGGAGAGAGAGACAGAGAGAGACAGAGAGAGGGAGACAGGGAGAGAGAGACAGTGAGAGACAGGGAGAGGGAGACAGGGAGAGGGAGACAGAGAGAGGGAGACAGAGAGAGGGAGACAAAGAGAGGGAGACAGGGAGAGGGAGACAGGGAGAGGGAGACAGGGAGTGGGAGAGAGAGAGACAGGGAGAGGGAGACTGGGTGAGGTAGACAGGGAGAGGGAGAGAGAGAGACAGGGAGAAGGAGACAGGGAGAGGGAGAGAGAGAGGCAGGGAGAGGGAGACAGGGAGAGGGAGACTGGGAGAGGGACACAGGGAGAGAGAGACAGGGAGAGGGAGACAGGGAGAGGGAGAGTGAGAGACAGGGAGAGGGAGACAGGGAGAGGGAGACAGGGAGAGAGAGACAGGGAGAGTGAGACAGGGTGAGGGAGACAGAGAGAGAGAGACAGGGAGAGGGAGAGAGAGAGACAGGGAGAGGGAGACAGGGAGAGGGAGACAGGGAGAGGGAGACAGGGAGAGAGAGACAGGGAGAGAGAGACAGGGTGAGGGAGACAGAGAGAGGGAGACAGGGAGAGGGAGACAGGGAGAGGGAGACAGAGAGAGAGACAGGGTGAGGGAGACAGGGAGATGGAGACAGAGAGAGGGAGACAGGGAGAGGGAGGGAGAGGGAGAGACAAGGAGAGGGAGAGACAGGGAGAGGGAGAGACAGTTGAGAGGGAGACAGGGAGAGGGAGGGAGAGGGAGAGACAGGGAGAGGGAGAGACAGGGAGAGCGAGACAGGGAGAGAGAGACAGGGAGAGGGAGACAGAGAGAGGGAGACAGGGAGAGAGAGACAGGGAGAGGGAGACAGAGAGAGGGAGACAGAGAGAGAGAGACAGCGAGAGGGAGACAGGGAGAGGGAGGGAGAGGGAGAGACAGGGAGAGGGAGAGACAGGGAGAGAGAGACAGGGAGAGGGAGAGACAGGGAGAGAGAGACAGGGAGAGAGAGACAGGGAGAGGGAGACAGGGAGAGAGAGACAGGGAGAGGGAGACAGAGAGAGGGAGACAGGGAGAGAGAGACAGGGAGAGGGAGACAGAGAGAGGGAGACAGGGAGAGAGAGACAGGGAGAGGGAGACAGGGAGAGAGAGACAGAGAGAGGGAGACAGAGAGAGGGAGACAGAGAGAGAGAGACAGGGAGAGAGAGACAGGGAGAGAGAGGCAGGGAGAGAGAGACAGGGAGAGGGAGACAGAGAGAGGGAGACACGGAGAGGGAGACAGGGAGAGGGAGACAGGGAGAGGGAGACAGGGAGAGGGAGACAGGGAGAGGCAGACAGGGAGAGGCAGACAGGGAGAGGCAGACAGGGAGAGAGAGACAGAGAGAGAGAAAGGGGAGACGGGGACTGAGAGAGGGAACAGGGAGAGGGAGAAAGGGAGAGGGAAACTGGGAGAGGGAGACAGGGAGAGAGAGAGACTGTGGGAGAGAGAGACAGGGAGAGAGGGAGACAGAGAGAGAGACAGGGAGAGAGAGAGACAGGGAGAGAGAGACAGGGAGAGAGAGACAGGGAGAGGGAGACAGGGACAAGGAGACAGGGAGAGGGTGACAGAGAGAGAGAGACAGGGAGAGGGAGACAAAGAGAGGGATACAGTGAGAGAGAGAGACAGGGAGAGAGGGAGACAGAGAGAGAGACAGAGAGAGAGAGAGACAGAGAGAGAGAGAGACAGGGAGAGAGAGACAGAGAGAGATAGACAGTGAGAGAGAGACAGGGAGAGAGAGACAGGGAGAGGGAGACAGGGAGAGGCAGACAGAGAGAGAGAGACAGGGAGAGAGAGACAGGGAGAGAGAGACAGGGAGAGAGAGACAGGGAGAGGGAGACAGAGAGAGAGAGACAGGGAGAGAGAGACAGGGAGAGGGAGACAGGGAGAGGGAGACAGGGAGAGGGAGACAGGGAGAGAGACAGGGAGAGAGAGACAGGGAGAGGGAGACAGGAAGAGGGAGAGAGAGAGACAGGGAGAGGGAGACAGGGAGAGAGAGACTGGGAGAGAGAGACAGAGAGAGAGAGACAGGGAGAGAGAGACAGAGAGAGACAGAGAGAGGGAGACAGGGAGAGAGAGACAGTGAGAGACAGGGAGAGGGAGACAGGGAGAGGGAGAGAGAGAGACAGGGAGAGGTAGACAGGGTGACGTAGACAGGGAGAGGAGAGACAGAGACAGGGAGAGGGAGACAGGGAGAGGGAGAGAGAGAGACAGGGAGAGGGAGACAGGGAGAGGGAGACTGGGAGAGGGAGACAGAGGGAGAGGGAGACAGGGAGAGGGAGAGTGAGAGACAGGGAGAGGGAAACAGGGAGAGGGAGACAGGGAGAGAGAGACAGGGAGAGAGAGACAGGGTGAGGGAGACAGAGAGAGAGAGACAGGGAGAGGGAGAGAGAGAGACAGGGAGAGGGAGACAGGGAGAGGGAGACAGGGAGAGAGACAGGGAGAGAGAGACAGGGTGAGGGAGACAGAGAGAGGGAGACAGGGAGATGGAGACAGGGAGAGTGAGACACAGAGAGAGAGACAGGGTGAGGGAGACAGGGAGAGAGAGACAGGGAGAGAGAGACAGAGAGAGGGAGACAGAGAGAGGGAGACAGAGAGAGGGAGACAGGGAGAGAGAGACAGGGAGAGATAGACAGGGAGAGGGAGACAGAGAGAGGGAGACAGAGAGATGGAGACAGGGAGAGAGAGACACGGAGAGGGAGACAGGGAGAGAGAGACACGGAGAGGGAGACAGGGAGAGGGAGACAGGGAGATGGAGACAGAGAGATGGAGACAGGGAGAGGGAGGGAGAGGGAGAGACAAGGATAGGGAGAGACAGGGAGAGAGAGACAGGGGAGAGAGAGACAGGGAGAGGGAGACAGAGAGAGGGAGACAGCGAGAGGGAGACAGGGAGAGGGAGGGAGAGGGAGAGACAGGGAGAGGGATAGACAGGGAGAGAGACACAGGGAGAGGGAGAGACAGGGAGAGAGAGACAGGGAGAGAGAGACAGTGAGAGGGAGACAGGGAGAGAGAGACAGGGAGAGGGAGACAGAGAGAGGGAGACAGGGAGAGAGAGTCAGGGAGAGGGAGACAGAGAGAGGGAGACAGGGAGAGAGACAGGGAGAGGGAGACAGGGAGAGAGAGACAGAGAGAGGGAGACAGAGAGAGGGAGACAGAGAGAGAGAGACAGGGAGAGGGAGACAGGGAGAGTGAGACAGCGAGAGGGAGACAGGGAGAGGGAGACAGGGAGAGGGAGACAGGGAGAGGGAGACAGGGAGAGGGAGACAGAGAGAGAGACAGAGAGAGGTAGACAGGGAGAGAGAGACAGTGGGAGGGAGACAGAGAGAGGGAGACAGGGATAGGGAGACAGGGAGAGGGAGACAGGGAGAGGGAGACAGGGAGAGAGAGACAGGGAGAGAGAGACAGGGAGAGACAGAGAGAGGGGGACAGGGAGAGGGAGACAGAGAGAGGGAGACAGAGAGAGGGAGACAGGGAGAGGGAGACAGAAAGAGGGAGACAGAGAGAGGGAGACAGGGAGAGGGAGACAGGGAGAGGGAGACAGGGAGAGGGAGACAGGGAGAGAGAGAGAGACAGGGAGAGGGAGAGAGACAGGGAGAGGGAGACAGGGAGAGGGTGACAGGGAGAGGGAGACAGGGAGAGAGAGAGAGACAGGGAGAGGGAGACAGGGAGAGGGTGACAGGGAGAGGGAGACAGGGAGAGGGAGACAGGGAGAGGGACAGGGAGAGAGGGAGACAGTGAGAGGGAGAGACAGGGAGAGGGAGACAGGGAGAGGGAGACAGGGAGAGAGAGAGAGACAGGAGAGGGAGACTGGGAGAGGGAGACAGGGAGAGAGAGAGAGACAGGAGAGACAGAGAGAGGGGACAGGGAGAGGGAGACAGAGAGAGGGAGACAGAGAGAGGGAGACAGGGAGAGGGAGACAGAAAGAGGGAGACAGAGAGAGGGAGACAGGGAGAGGGAGACAGGGAGAGGGAGACAGGGAGAGGGAGACAGGGAGAGAGAGAGACAGGGAGAGGGAGAGAGACAGGGAGAGGGAGACAGGGAGAGGGTGACAGGGAGAGGGAGACAGGGAGAGAGAGAGAGACAGGGAGAGGGAGACAGGGAGAGGGTGACAGGGAGAGGGTGACAGGGAGAGGGAGACAGGGAGAGGGACAGGGAGAGAGGGAGACAGTGAGAGGGAGAGACAGGGAGAGGGAGACAGGGAGAGGGAGACAGGGAGAGAGAGAGAGACAGGGAGAGGGAGACTGGGAGAGGGAGACAGGGAGAGAGAGAGAGACAGGGAGCGGGAGACAGGGAGAGGGTGACAGGGAGAGGGAGACAGGGAGAGGGAGACAGGGAGAGGGATTTGGAGAGAGGGAGACAGTGAGAGGGAGAGACAGGGAGAGGGAGACAGGGACAGGGAGACAGCGAGAGAGAGAGAGACAGGGAGAGGGAGACAGGGAGAGGGAGACAGGGAGAGGGAGAGGGAGAGAGAGAGGGAGGCAGGGAGAGGGAGAGACAGGGAGAGGGAGACATGGAGAGGGAGACAGGGAGAGGGAGACAGGGAGAGTGAGAGAGAGAGAGTGAGACAGGGAGAGGGAGACAGGGAGAGGGAGACAGGGAGAGGGAGACAGGGAGAGGGAGACAGAGAGAGAGACAGAGAGAGGTAGACAGGGAGAGAGAGACAGTGGGAGGGAGACAGAGAGAGGGAGACAGGGATAGGGAGACAGGGAGAGGGAGACAGCGAGAGGGAGACAGGGAGAGAGAGACAGGGAGAGAGAGACAGGGAGAGACAGTGAGAGGGGGACAGGGAGAGGGAGACAGAGAGAGGGAGACAGAGAGAGGGAGACAGGGAGAGGGAGACAGGGAGAGAGAGAGAGACAGGGAGAGGGAGACTGGGAGAGGGAGACAGGGAGAGAGAGAGAGACAGGGAGCGGGAGAGACAGGGAGAGGGAGACAGGGAGAGGGAGACAGCGAGAGAGAGAGAGACAGGGAGAGGGAGACAGGGAGAGGGAGACAGGGAGAGGGAGAGGGAGAGAGGGAGAGGGAGGCAGAGAGAGGGAGACAGGGAGAGGGAGACAGGGAGAGGGAGACATGGAGAGGGAGACAGGGAGAGGGAGACAGGGAGAGTGAGAGAGAGAGAGTGAGACAGAGAGAGGGAGACAGAGAGAGGGAGACAAGGGGAGGGAGACAGAGAGAGGGAGACAGAGAGAGGGAGACAAGGGGAGGGAGACAGAGAGAGGGAGGCAGAGAGAGGGAGACGGGGAGAGGGAGACAGGGAGAGGGAGACAGGGAGAGGGAGACAGGGAGAGGCAGACAGGGAGAGGGAGACGGGGAGAGGGAGACAGGGAGAGGGAGACAGGGAGAGGGAGACAGGGGGAGGGAGACAGAGAGTCCTGTGAGTGAGAGGGACAGAGTGATGGACAAAGACAGAGATGGACAGGCTGTCTGCAGCCTCCCGTCTCACTGTCTCCCCTGACCTCCCCCCACAGCCGCGGGTCCCACGCTTCCCCTCACCTTGGAGATGGAGATGTTTTCCTGTCCGGGTTTGAATACGGCCCTATTACACAGGGCAGCGATCCGGGAGAGAGCAACCCAGGTCGACGATGTCTTATCGAACGCTGTGCCTGCAGAAACAGAGAGAGACAGCTTACAGACAGACAGAGTGTCTAGACGCCTCTCACAGCTTCACAGCCAGCTGCCCGCACAGTGAGATCCCAACAATCACCCATCCAGCTGAACAAACTCTCACTGAATAATGCTTTGACATATCCTTCATTAATGCTCCGGCGCGGTCTAACCGAGGGACACGGAGACCGGAACAGTGCACAGTGCTCCGAGTGTGGTCTAACCGAGGGATACGGAGACCGGAACTGTGCACAGTGCTCCAAGTGTGGTCTAACCGAGGGTTACGGAGACCAGAACTGTGCACAGTGCTCCAAGTGTGGTCTAACCGAGGGATACGGAGACCAGAACTGTGCACGGTGCTCCAAGTGTGGTCTAACCGAGGGTTACGGAGACCAGAACTGTGCACAGTGCTCCAAGTGTGGTCTAACCGAGGGATACGGAGACCAGAACTGTGCACGGTGCTCCAAGTGTGGTCTAACCGAGGGATACGGAGACCAGAACTGTGCACGGTGCTCCAAGTGTGGTCTAACCGAGGGATACGGAGACCAGAAGTGTGCACGGTGCTCCAAGTCTGGTCTAACCGAGGGATACGGAGACCAGAACTGTGCACAGCGCTCCAAGCATGGTCTAACCGAGGGATACGGAGACCAGAACTGTGCACAGTGCTCCAAGTGTGGTCTAACCGAGGGACACGGAGACCAGAACTGTGCACAGTGCTCCAAGTGTGGTCTAACCGAGGGACACGGAGACCGGAACAGTGCACAGTGCTCCGAGTGTGGTCTAACCGAGGGATACGGAGACCGGAACTGTGCACAGTGCTCCAAGTGTGGTCTAACCGAGGGTTACGGAGACCAGAACTGTGCACAGTGCTCCAAGTGTGGTCTAACCGAGGGATACGGAGACCAGAACTGTGCACGGTGCTCCAAGTGTGGTCTAACCGAGGGATACGGAGACCAGAACTGTGCACAGCGCTCCAAGCATGGTCTAACCGAGGGATACGGAGACCAGAACTGTGCACAGTGCTCCAAGTGTGGTCTAACCGAGGGATACGGAGACCAGAACTGTGCACAGTGCTCCAAGTGTGGTCTAACCGAGGGATAGGGAGACCAGAACTGTGCACAGTGCTCCGAGTGTGGTCTAACCGAGGGATACGGAGACCAGAACTGTGCACAGTGCTCCAAGTGTGGTCTAACCGAGGGATACGGAGACCAGAACTGTGCACAGTGCTCCAAGTGTGGTCTAACCGAGGGATACGGAGACCAGAAGTGTGCACAGTGCTCCAAGTGTGGTCTAACCGAGGGATACGGAGACCGGAACTGTGCCCAGTGCTCCAAGTGTGGTCTAACCGAGGGATACGGAGACCGGAACTGTGCCCAGTGCTCCAAGTGTGGTCTAACCGAGGGATACGGAGACCGGAACTGTGCACAGTGCTCCAAGTGTGGTCTAACCGAGGGATACGGAGACCGGAACTGTGCCCAGTGCTCCAAGTGTGGTCTAACCGAGGGATACGGAGACCGGAACTGTGCACAGTGCTCCAAGTGTGGTCTAACCGAGGGATAGGGAGATGAGAATCATGCTGACATATGTTTGGGTCACACACGTTCTCACACTCCCAAACACGTGTGCTCTTACACACCTTCAAGCACAATGAAACCCGTGCACACTCGCACTCCTACTCACACGCGCCGCCCACGTGCACTCACTCCTGCACGCGCTCTCCCACGTCCGCACGCACTGTCCCACGCCCTCATGTGCTCTCCCACGCCCGTGCGCGCTCTCCCACGCCCTCGCAAGCTCTCCCACGTCCGCACGCGCTCTCACACACTCGCACGTGCTCTCCCACGCTCGCTCATGCTCTCCCACGCTCGCACGTGATCTCCCACGCTCGCACGTGCTCTCCCACGTTCGCATGTGCTCTCCCACGACCGTGTGCGCTCACCCATGCCCGCGCGCGCTCTCCCACGTCCGCACGTGCTCTCCCACGTTTGCGCGCGCTCTCCCACACCCGCACGTCCTCTCCCATGTCCGCATGCGCTCTCCCACTCTCGCATGTGCTCTCCCACGCTCGCAAGTGCTCTCCCACGCTCGCATGCGCTCTCCCACGTTTGCACGCGCTCTCCCACGTTCGCATGCGCTCTCCCACGACTGCGCACGCTCTCCCACGCTCGCACGTGCTCTCCCACGCCTGTGCGCGCTCCCCCACGCCTGCACGAGCTCTCCCACGCGCGCACATGCTCTCGCACGCCTGCGCGCGCTCTCCCACGCCTGTGCGCGGTCTCCCATGCCCTCGCGCGCTCTCCCACGTCCGCATGCGCTCTCCCACACCTGCGCGTGCTCTCCCACGCCCTCGCAAGCTCTCCCACGTCCGCACGCGCTCTCACACACTCGCACGTGCTCTCCCACGCTCGCTCATGCTCTCCCACGCTCGCACGTGATCTCCCACGCTCGCACGTGCTCTCCCACGTTCGCATGTGCTCTCCCACGACCGTGTGCGCTCACCCATGCCCGCGCGCGCTCTCCCACGTCCGCACGTGCTCTCCCACGTTTGCGCGCGCTCTCCCACACCCGCACGTCCTCTCCCATGTCCGCATGCGCTCTCCCACTCTCGCATGTGCTCTCCCACGCTCGCAAGTGCTCTCCCACGCTCGCATGCGCTCTCCCACGTTTGCACGCGCTCTCCCACGTTCGCATGCGCTCTCCCACGACTGCGCACGCTCTCCCACGCTCGCACGTGCTCTCCCACGCCTGTGCGCGCTCCCCCACGCCTGCACGAGCTCTCCCACGCGCGCACATGCTCTCGCACGCCTGCGCGCGCTCTCCCACGCCTGTGCGCGGTCTCCCACGCCCTCGCGCGCTCTCCCACGTCCGCATGCGCTCTCCCACACCTGCGCGCGCTCTCCCACGCCCTCGCGCGCTCTCCCACGCTCGCACGCACTCTCCCACGCCTGCGCGCGCTCTCCCACGTTCACACGCGCTCTCCCACGCCCTCGCGTGCTCTCCCACGCCCTCGCGTGCTCTCCCACGCTCGCACGCGCTCTCCCACGCTCTCCCACCCATGCGCGCAGGGATGTACCAGATTGATCCTCTGTCGTGTCGGCCTCGTGGACCTGGTTGTCGAACCACATGTGGGCGACAGTCATGCGGTTCTGGGTCAGGGTCCCCGTCTTGTCGGAGCAGATGGTCGAGGTGGAGCCCAGGGTCTCCACCGCCTCCAGGTTCTTCACCAGGCAGTTCTTGCGAGCCATCCGTTTCGCGGTTAGAGTGAGGCAGACCTGAGCGAAAGAGAGAGAGGGAGAGTGAGAGAGCGGGAGAGTGAGAGAGACAGCGGGAGAGTGAGAGAGACAGCGGGAGAGTGAGAGAGAGAGCGGGAGAGCGAGAGAGAGCGGGAGAGCGAGAGAGAGCGGGAGAGCGAGAGAGAGAGCGGGAGAGCGAGAGAGAGAGCGGGAGAGTGAGATAGAGAGCGGGAGAGTGAGAGAGAGCGGATGAGTGAGAGAGAGAGCGGATGAGTGAGAGAGAGAGCGGGAGAGTGAGAGAGAGAGCGGGTGAGAGAGAGAGCGGGAGAGTGAGAGAGAGCGGGAGAGTGAGAGAGAGCGGGAGAGTGAGAGAGAGCGGGAGAGTGTGGTCAGTCTGGGGCAGCCTTGTTGCAGGGCCGCCCACGGAGGGTGAAAGGTGAGTGGGACTCACGGTAACCGTGGCGAGGAGACCCTCGGGGACGTTGGCCACGATGATGCCAATGAGGAAGATGACGGCCTCCAGCCACGAGTAGCCCAGGATCAGCGACAGAACGAAGAAGGACACCCCGAGGAAGACGGCCACGCCAGTGATGATGTGGATGAAGTGCTCGATCTCGCGGGAGATGGGAGTCTGGCCCACGTCCAGCCCCGAGGCCAGGGTGGCGATGCGGCCCATCACAGTCCGGTCCCCGGTGAAGATCACCAGACCCCGGGCCGTCCCTGTCAAAACACAGCATGAGGTTAGAGATAAACCTCCCTCTACACTGTCCCCATCAAACACTCCCAGGACAGGTACAGCACGGGGTTAGATACAGAGTAAAGCTCCCTCTACACTGTCCCCATCAAACACTCCCAGGACAGGTACAGCACGGGGTTAGATACAGAGTAAAGCTCCCTCTACACTGTCCCCATCAAACACTCCTGGACAGGTACAGCACGGGGTTAGATACAGAGTAAAGCTCCCTCTACACTGTCCCCATCAAACACTCCCAGGACAGGTACAGCACGGGGTTAGATACAGAGTAAAGCTCCCTCTACACTGTCCCCATCAAACACTCCTGGACAGGTACAGCACGGGGTTAGATACAGAGTAAAGCTCCCTCTACACTGTCCCCATCAAACACTCCCAGGACAGGTACAGCACGGGGTTAGATACAGAGTAAAGCTTCCTCTACACTGTCCCCATCAAACACTCCCAGGGCAGGTACAGCACGGTGTTAGATACAGAGTAAAGCTCCCTCTACACTGTCCCCATCAAACACTCCTGGACAGGTACAGCACGGGGTTAGATACAGAGTAAAGCTCCCTCTACACTGTCCCCATCAAACACTCCGGGACAGGTACAGCACGGGGTTAGATACAGAGTAAAGCTCCCTCTACACTGTCCCCATCAAACACTCCCAGGGCAGGTACAGCACGGGGTTAGATACAGAGTAAAGCTCCCTCTACACTGTCCCCATCAAACATTCCCAGGACAGGTACAGCACAGGGTTAGATACAGAGTAAATCTCCCTCTACATTGTCCCCATCAAACATTCCCAGGACAGGTACAGCACAGGGTTAGATACAGAGTAAATCTCCATCTACACTGTCCCATCAAACACTCCCAGGACAGGTACAGCACGGGGTTAGATACAGAGTAAAGCTCCCTCTACACTGTGCCCATCAAACACTCCCAGGACAGGTACAGCACGGGGTTTGATACAGAGTAAAGCTCCCTCTACACTGTCCCCATCAAACACTCCCAGGACAGGTACAGCACGGGGTTAGATACAGAGTAAAGCTCCCTCTACACTGTCCCCATCAAACACTCCCAGGACAGGTACAGAGCATGCTGAGTGAACACAGAGTACTACTACCTTCTACACAGTTTGTTGAGAAAAATGCAATATTTCGTGTCTCCAAAGGATTTTCGTTTGTAAATTCGGGGGATCGTGTCTGTGGTTCTGATTCTCCCGTGAGAGAGGAATTATCAACCTGTAGAATTATGATAAACAACAGTGTTAATATTTACAGGGGGTCTCCGGGAGTGTGTTAATATTGACCGGGGGTCTCCGGGAGTGTGTTAATATTTACAGGGGGTCTCCGGGAGTGTGTTAATATTGACCGGGGGTCTCCGGGAGTGTGTTAATATTTACAGGGGGTCTCCGGGAGTGTGTTAATATTGACCGGGGGTCTCCGGGAGTGTGTTAATATTTACAGGGGGTCTCCGGGAGTGTGTTAATATTTACAGGGGGTCTCCGGGAGAGTGTTAATATTTACAGGGGGTGTCCGGGAGTGTGTTAATATTGACAGGGGGTCCCCGGGAGTGTGTTAATATTGACAGGGGGTCCCCGGGAGTGTGTTAATATTGACAGGGGGTCTCCGGGAGTGTGTTAATATTTACAGGGGCTGTCCGGGAGTGTGTTAATATTGACAGGGGGTCCCCGGGAGTGTGTTATTATTTACAGGGGGTCCCCGGGAGTGTGTTAATATTTACGTGATCCTCGTGAGTGTGTTAATATTTACAGGGGGTCCCCGGGAGTGTGTTAATATTGACAGGGGGTCCCCGGGAGTGTGTTAATATTTACAGGGGGTCTCCGGGAGTGTGTTAATATTGACAGGGGGTCCCCGGGAGTGTGTTAATATTGAGAGGGGTCCCCGGGAGTGTGTTAATATTGACAGGGGGTCCCCGGGAGTGTGTTAATATTGACAGGGGGTCCCCGGGAGTGTGTTAATATTTACAGGGGGTCTCCGGGAGTGTGTTAATATTTACAGGAGGTCCCCGGGAGTGTGTTAATATTGACAGGGGGTGCCCGGGAGTGTGTTAATATTTACAGGGGGTCCCCGGGAGTGTGTTAATATTGACAGGGGGTCTCCGGGAGTGTGTTAATATTTACAGGGGGTCCCCGGGAGTGTGTTAATATTGACAGGGGGTCCCCGGGAGTGCGTTAATATTTACAGGGGGTCTCCGGGAGTGTGTTAATATTTACAGGGGGTCTCCAGGAGTGTGTTAATATTTACAGGGGGTCTCTGGGAGTGTGTTAATATTTACAGGGTGTCTCCGGGAGCGTGTTAATATTTACAGGGGGTCTCCGGGAGTGTGTTAATATTTACAGGGGGTCTCCGGGAGTGGGTTAATATTAACAGGGGGTCTCCGGGAGTGTGTTTATATTTACAGGGGGTCCCAGGGAGTGTGTTAATATTTACAGGGTGTCTCCGGGAGTGTGTTAATATTGACAAGGGGTCTCCGGGAGTGTGTTTATATTGACAGGGGGTCTCCGGGAGTGTGTTAATATTGACAGGGGGTCTCCGGGAGTGTGTTAATATTTACAGGGGGTCTCCGGGAGTGTGATAATATTTACAGGGGGTCTCAGGGAGTGTGTTAATATTTACAGGGG
>NW_027600509.1:0-13850 GCF_964194155.1 Cetorhinus maximus | reverse complement strand
TCTCTCTCTCTCTCTCTCTCCTGGACCACACAGCCTCTCTCTCTCTCTCTCTCTTTCTCCCCTGGGCCCACAGCCACTCTCTCTCTCTCTCTCTCTCTTCCCTGGGCCCCACAGCCATTCTCTCTCTCTCTATCTCTCCCTGGGGCCCCACAACCACTCTCTCTTTCTCCCCTGGGCCCCACAGCCACTCTCCCTCTCTCTCTCCCCTGGGGCCCACAGCCACTCTCCCTCTCTCTCTCTCCTCCCCAAGGCCCCACAGCCACTATCTCTCTCTCTCTCTCTCTCTCTCTCCCCTGGACCCCACAGCCTCTCTCTCTCTCTCTCAATCTCTCCTGGGCCACACAGCCTCTCTCTCTCTCTCTCCCCTGGGCCCCACAGCCACTCTCTCTTTCTCCCCTGGGCCCCACAGCCACTCTCTCTCTCGCTCTCTCCCCTGGGCCCCACAGCTACTCTCACACTCTCTCCACCCTACCCACTGCGATCACCACAGCCACTCTCACTCTCTCTCTCTCCTGGGCCCCACAGCCACTCTCTCTCTCTCTCTCTCTTCCCCAAGGCCCCACAGCCTCTCTCTCTCTCTCTCTCTCTCTCCCCCCTGGGCAACACAGCCTCTCTCTCTCTCTCTCTCTCCCCCCTGGGCCCCACAACCGCTCTCTCTCTCTCTCTCTCGCCCCTGAGCACAACAGACACTCTCTCTCTCTCCTCAAGGACCCACAGCTGCTCTCCCTCCCCTGGGCCCCAAAGCCACTGTTTCTCTGTCTCTCACCTGGGCCCCACTGTCACTCTCTGTCTCTCTCTCTCCTCTGGGTCCCACAGCCACTCTCCCTCTCTCTCCCTGCCAAGGCCCCACAGCCGCTCTCTCTCTTCCCCAAGGCCCCAAATCCACTCTCTCTCTCTCTCTCTCTTTCTCCCCTGGGCCCCACAGCCACTCTCTCTATCTCTCTCTCTCTCTCTTCCCCAAGGCCCCACAGCCTCTCTCTCTCTCTCTCTGTCCCCTGGGCCACACAGCCTCTCTCTCTCTCTCTCCCCTGTACCCCACAGCCTCTCTCTCTCTCTCTCTCTCTCCTGGGCCACACTGCCTCTCTCACTCTCTCTCTCCCCCCTGGGTCCCAGCCACTCTCTCTCTCTCTCTCCCTCCTGGGCCCCACAGCCACTCTCTCTCTCTCTCTCTCTACTCCCCAAGGCCCCACAGCCACTCTCTCTCTCGGGCTCTCTCCTGGGCTCCACAGCCACTCTCTCTCTCTCTCCCCCCTGGGCCCCAGCCACTCTCTCTCTGTCTCTCCCTCCCCTGGGCACCACAGCCACTCTCACTCTGTCTCTCACCTGGGCCCCACAGTCACTCACTGTCTATCTCTCTCCTCTGGGCCCCACAGCCACTCTCTCTCTCTCTCTCTCTCTTCCCCAAGGCCCCACAGCCTCTCTCTCTCTCACTCTCTCTCCCCTGGGGCCCACAGCCACTCTCTCTCTCTCTCCTCCCCATGGCCCCACAGCCACTCTCTCTCTCTCTCGTTCTCCCCTGGGCCCCACAGCCACTCTCTCTCTCTCTCTCTCCCCTGGGGCCCACAGCCACTCTCTCTCTCTCTCCTCCCCATGGCCCCACAGCCACTCTCTCTCTCTCTCTCTCTCTGGGCGCCTCTCACTCTCTCTCCCCCCCCCGGATCGCAGCCACTCTCTCTCTCTCTCTCCCTCCTGGGCCCCACAGCCAATCTCTCTCATTCTCTCCTCCCCAAGGCCCCACAGCCACTCTCTCTCTCTCCCCTGTGCCCCTCAGCCACTCTCTCTCTCTCTCTCTCTCTCTCTCCCCTGGGCCCCAGAGCCTCTCTCTCTCTCTCTCCTCCCCAAGGCCCCACAGCCACTCTCTCTCTCTCTCTCCTCCCCAAGGCCCCACAGCCACTCTCTCTCTCTCCTGGGCCACAAGGCCTCCCTCTCTCTCTCTCTCTCTCTCTCCTGGGCCCCACAGCCACTCTCTCTCTCTCTCTCCCTTCCCTGGGCCACACAACCACTATCTATCTCTCTCTCTCTCTCTCCTGGGCCACACTGCCACTCTCTCTCTCTCTCTCTCCTGGGCCCCACAGCTTCTCTCTTTCTCTCTCTCTCGCTCTCCTGGGCCCCACAGCCACTTTCTCTCTCTCTCTTCCACAAGGCCCCAAATCCACTCTCTCTCTCTCTCTCTCTTCCACAAGGCCCCAAATTCACTCTCTCTCACACTCTCTCTTTCTCCCCTGGACCCCACAGCCTCTCTCTCTCTCTCTCTCTCCCCTGGGCCACACAGCCTCTCTCTCTCTCTCTCTCTCTCCCCTGGGCCACACAGCCTCTCTCTCTCTCTCTCTCTCTCCTGGGCCCCACAACCACTCTCTCTCTCTCTCTCGCCCCTGAGCACAACAGACACTCTCTCTCTCTCTCCTCAAGGCCCCACAGCTGCTCTCCCTCCCCTGGTCCCCACAGCCACTCTCTGTCTCTCTGTCTCTCACCTGGGCCCCACTGTCACTCTCTGTCTCTCTCTCTCCTCTGGGTCACACAGCCACTCTCCCTCTCTCTCCTCCCCAAGACCCCACAGCCGCTCTCTCTCTTCCCCAAGGCCCCAAATCCACTCTCTGTCTCTCTCTCTTTCTCCCCAGGGCCCCACAGCCACTCTCTCTCTCTCTTCCCCAAGGCCCCAAAGCCTCTCTCTCTCTCTCTCTCCTGGGCAACACTGCCTCTCTCTCTCTCCCTCCAGGGCCCCACAGCCAATCTCTCTCTCTCTCTTCTCCCCAAGGCCTCACGGCCACTCTCTCTCTCTCTCTCTCCTCCCCAAGGCCCCACAGCCTCTCTCTCTCTCACTCTCTCTCCCCTGGGCCACACAGCCTCTCTCTCTCTATCTCTCTCTCTCCCCTGGGCCCCACAGCCACTCTCACTCTCTCCCCTGTACCCCACAGCCTCTCTCTCTCTCTCACTCTCCTGGGACACACAGCCTCTCTCTCTCTCTCTCTCCCCTGGGCCCCACAGCCACTCTCTCTCCCCTGGGCCACACAGCCTCTCTCTCTCTATCTCTCTCTCTCCCCTGGGCCCCACAGCCACTATCACTCTCTCTCTCTCCCCTGTACCCCACAGCCTCTCTCTCTCTCTCAATCTCCTGGGACACACAGCCTCTCTCTCTCTCTCTCCCCTGGGCTCCACAGCCACTCTCTCTCTCTCTCCCCCCTGGGCCCCAGCCACTCTCTCTCTGTCTCTCCCTCCCCTGGGCACCACAGCCACTCTCTCTCTGTCTCTCACCTGGGCCCCACAGTCAGTCTCTGTCTCTCTCTCTCCTCTGGGCCCCACAGCCACTCTCCCTCTCTCTCCTCCCCAAGGCCCCACAGCCTCTCTCTCTCTCTCTCTCTTCCCGAAGGCCCCAAATCCAATCTCTCTCTGTCTCTCACCTGGGCCCCACAGTCACTCACTGTCTATCTCTCTCCTCGGGGCCCCACAGCCACTCTCTCTCTCTCTCTCTTTCTCCCCTGGGTTCCACAGCCACTCTCTCTCTCTCTCTCCCCTGGGCCCCACAGCCACTCTCTCTCTCTCTCTCTCCTCCCAAAGGCCCCACAGCCACTATCTCTCTCTCTCTCTTGCCCCTGGACCCCACAGCCTCTCTCTCTCTCTCTCAATCTCTCCTGGGCCACACAGCCTTTCTCTCTCTCTATCTCTCTCCTGGGCCACACAGCCTCTCTCTCTCTCTCTCTTTCTCCCCTGGGTCCCACAGCCACTCGCTCTCTCTCTCTCTCTCTCCCCTGGGCCCCACAGCCACTCTCTCTCTCTCTCTCTCCTCCCCAAGGCCCCACAGCCTCTCTCTCACTCTCTCTCCCCTGTACCCCACAGCCTCTCTCACTCTCTCTCCCCCCCCTGGGTCCCAGCCACTCTCTCTCTCTCTCTCCCCCCTGGGCCCCACAGCCAATCTCTCTCTCTCTCTTCTCCCCAAGGCCTCACGGCCACTCTCTCTCTCCCTCTCTACTCCCCAAGGCCTCACAGCCACTCTCTCTCTCTCTCTCTTCCCTGTGTCCCACAGCCACTCTCTCTCTCTCCCCTCCCCAAGGCCCCACAGCCACTCTCTCTCTCTCTCCCCTGTGCCCCACCGCCACTCTCTCTCTCTCTCTCTCCTCCCCAATGCCCCACAGCCACTCTCTCTCTCTCTCTCCTCCCCAATGCCCCACAGCCACTCTCTCTCTCTCTCTCTCCCCTGTGCCCCACCGCCACTCTCTCTCTCTCTCTCTCCTCCCCAAGGCCTCACAGCCACTCTCTCTCTCTCTCTCCTCCCCAAGTCCCCACAGCCACTCTCTCTCTCTCTCTCTACTCCCCAAGGCCCCACAGCCACTCTCTCTCTCTCTCTCTCTCCCCTGTGTCCCACAGCCACTATCACTCTCTCTCTCACTCCCCTTGCCCACACAGCCACTCTCTCTCTCGGGCTCTCTCCTGGGCTCCACAGCCACTCTCTCTCTCTCCCCCCTGGGCACCACAGCCACTCTCTCTCTGTCTCTCACCTGGGCCCCACAGTCAGTCTCTGTCTCTCTCTCTCCTCTGGGCCCCACAGCCACTCTCCCTCTCTCTCCTCCCCAAGGCCCCACAGCCACTCTCTCTCTCTCTCTCTCCCGAAGGCCCCAAATCTAATCTCTCTCTGTCTCTCACCTGGGCCCCACAGTCACTCACTGTCTATCTTTCTCCTCTGGGCCTCACGGCCACTCTCTCTCTCTCTCTCTCTTCCCCAAGGCCCACAGCCTGTCTCTCTCTCACTCTCTCTCCCCTGGGCCACACAGCCTCTCTCTCTCTCTATCTCTCTCTCTCCCCTGGGCCCCACAGCCACTCTCACTCTCTCTCTCTCCCCTGTACCCCACAGCCTCTCTCTCTCTCTCACTCTCCTGGGACACACAGCCTCTCTCTCTATCTCTCCCCTGGGCCCCACAGCCACTCTCTCTCTCCCCTGTTCCCCACAGCCTCTCTCTCTCTCTCATTCTCCTGGGCCCCACAGCCACTCATTCTCTCTCTCTTCCACAAGGCCCCATATCCACTCTCTCTCTCTCTCTCTTTCTCCCCTGGGCCCCACAGCCACTCTCTCTCTCTCTCTCTCCCTCTCCCCTGGGGCCCACAGCCGCTCTCTCTCTCTCTCTCTCCTCCCAAAGGCCCCACAGCCACAATCACTCTCTCTCTCTCTCTCTTTCTCGCCCCTGGACACCACAGCCTCTCCCTCTCTCTCTCTCAATCTCTCCTGGGCCGCACAGCCTTTCTCTCTCTCTCTCTTTCTCCCCCGGGTTCCACAGCCACTCTCTCTCTCTCTCTCTCTCTCTCCCGTGGGCCCCACAGCCACTCTCTCTCTCTCTCTCTCTCTCCTCCCCAAGGCCCCACAGCCTCTCTCTCACTCTCTCTCTCTCTCTCCCCTGGGCCACACAGCCTCTCTCTCTCTCTCTCCCCTGTACCCCACAGCCTCTCTCACTCTCTCTCTCTCTCCTGCGCCACACAGCCTCTCTCACTCTCTCGCCCCCCCCTGGGTCCCAGCCACTCTCTCTCTCTCTCTCTCCCCCCTGGGCCCCACAGCCACTCTCTCTCTCTCTCTCTCTTCTTCCCAAGGCCTCACGGCCACTCTCTCTCTCTCTCTCTCTCTCTCCACCCCAAGGCCCCACAGCCACTCTCTCTCTTTCTCTCTTCCCTGTGCCCAACAGCCTCTCTCTCGCTCTCTCCTCCCCAAGGCCTCATGGCCACTCTCTCTCTCTCTCTCTCTTCTTCCCAAGGCCTCACGGCCACTCTCTCTCTCTCTCTCTTCTCCAAGGCCTCACGGCCACTCACTCTCTCTCTCTCTCTCTCTCTCCCCAAGGCCCCACAGCCACTCTCTCTCTTTCTCTCTTCCCTGTGCCCAACAGCCACTCTCTCTCTCTCTCCTCCCCAAGGCCCCACAGCCACTCTCTCTCTCTCTCTCTTCCCAAGGCCCGACAGCCACTCACTCTCTCTCCTGCACAAGGCCCCACAGCCACTCTCTCTCTCTCCCCGGTGCCCCTCAGCCACTCTCTCTCTCTCTCTCCCCTGGGCCCCAGAGCCTCTTTCTCTCTCTCTCCTCCCCAAGGCCCCACAGCCACTCTCTCTCTCTCTCTCCTCCCCAAGGCCCCACAGCCTCTCTCTCTCTCTCTCTCCCCAAGGCCCCACAGCCACTTTCTCTCTCTCTCTCTCTCTCCTGGGCCCCACAGCCACTCTCTCTCTCTCTCTCCCTTCCCTGGGCCACACAACCACTATCTATCTCTCTCTCTCTCTCTCGCTCTCCTGGGCCCCACAGCCACTTTCTCTCTCTCTCTTCCACAAGGCCCCAAATCCACTCTCTCTCTCTCTTCCACAAGGCCCTAAATCCACTCTCTCTCTCTCTCTCTCTTTCTCCCCTGGCCCCACAGCCACTCTCTCTCTCTCCTGGGCCCCACAGCCACTTTCTCTCTATCTCTTCCACAAGGCCCCAAATTCACTCTCTCTCTCTTTCTCTCTGTCTCTCCTGGGCCCTACAGCCACTCTCTCTTTCTCCCCTGGGCCCCACAGCCACTCTCTCTCTCTCTCTCTCTCTCTCCTGGGCCCCACAGCCTCTTTCTCTCACTCTCTTCCACAAGGCCCCAAATTCACTCTCTCTCACACTCTCTCTTTTTCTCCCCTGGCCCCACAGCCTCTCGCTCTCTCTCTCTCTCTCTCCTGGGCCACACAGCCTCGCTCTGTCTCTATCTCTCTCCTGGGTGACACAGCCTCTCTCTCTCTCTCCCCTGTGCCACACAGCCTCTCTCTCTCTCTCTATCCCCCCTGGGCCCCATTACCACTCTCTCTCTCTCTCTCCTGTACAAGGCCCCACAGCCACTCTCTCTCTCTCTCTCTCCCTCCCCCCTGGGCCCCCCAACCACTCTCTCTCTCTCTCTCTCACCCCTGAGCACAACAGACACTCTCTCTCTCTCCTCAAGGCCCCACAGCTGCTCTCCCTCCCCTGGGCCCCACAGCCACTGTCTCTCTGTCTCTAACCTGGGCCCCACTGTCACTCTCTGTCTCTCTCTCTCCTCTGGGTCCCACAGCCACTCTCTCTCTCTCTCTCCTCCCCAAGGCCCCACAGCCACTCTCTCTGTCTCTCTCTCTCTCTCTCCCCTGGGCCCCAGCCACTCTCTCTCTCTCTCTCTCCCTCCCCTGGGCCCAACAGCCACTGTCTCTGTCTCTCACCTGGGCCCCACTGTCACTCTCTGTCTCTCTCTCTCCTCTGGGTCCCACAGCCACTCTCCCTCTCTCTCCTCCCCAAGGCCCCACAGCCGCTCTCTCTCTTCCCCAAGGCCCCACAGCCTCTGCCTCTCTCTCTCTCCCCTGGGCCACACAGCCTCTCTCTCTCTCTCTCCCCTGTACCCCACAGCCTCTCTCTCTCTCCCTATCTCCTGGGCCACACAGCCTCTCTCACTCTTTCTCTCCCCCCCTGGGTCCCAGCCACTCTCTCTCTCTGTCCCTCCTGGGCCCCACAGCCAATCTCTCTCTCTCTCTTCTCCTCAAGGCCTCACGGCGACTCTCTCTCTTTCTCTCCTCTCCAAGGCCCCACAGCCACTCTCTCTCTTTCTCTCTCCCCTGTGCCCCACAGACACTCTCTCACTCTCTCTCTCCTCCCCAAGGCCCCACAGCCACTCTCTCTCTCTCTCTCTTCCCAAGGCCCCACAGCCACTTTCTCTCTCTCTCTCTCTCTCTCTCTTTCTCCTGGGCCACACAGCCTCTCTCTCTCTCTCTCTCTCTCTCTCTCCTGGGCCCCACAGCCACTCTCTCTCTCTCCCATCCCTGGGCCACACAACCACTATCTATCTCTCTCTCTCTCTCTCTCCTGGGCCACACAGCCACTCTCTCTCTCTCTCTCTCCTGGGCCCCACAGCTTCTCTCTCTCTCTCTCTCCCCACTGGGTCCCAGCCACTCTCTCTCTCTCTCTCTCTCTCTCTCCTGGGTGCCAAATCTACTCTCTCTCTCTCTCTCTGTCTCCCCTGGGCCCCACAGCCACTCTCTCTTTCTCCCCTGGGCCCCACAGCCACTCTCTCTCTCTCTCTCTCTCCTGGGCCCCACAGCCACTTTCTCTCTCTCTCTCCCACAAGGCCCCAAATCCATTCTCTCTCTCTCTCTCTCTCTGTCTCCCCTGAGCCCCACAGCCACTCTCTCTTTCTCCCCTGGGCCCCACCGCCACTTTCTCTCTCTCTCTTCCACAAGGCCCCAAATCCACTCTCTCTCTCTCTCTGTCTCCCCTGGGCCCCACAGCCACTTTCTCTCTCTCTCTTCTACAAGGCCCCAAATCCACTCTCTCTCTCTCTTCCACAAGGCCCCAAATCCACTCTCTCTCTCTCTCTCTTTCTCCCCTGGCCCCACAGCCACTCTCTCTCTCTCTCTCTCTCTCCTGGGCCCCACAGCCACTTTCTCTCTATCTCTTCCACAAGGCCCCAAATTCACTCTCTCTCTCTCTGTCTCCCCTGGGCCCTACAGCCACTCTCTCTTTCTCCCCTGGGCCCCACAGCCTCTCGCTCTCTCTCTCTCTCTCTCCTGGACCACACAGCCTCGCTCTGTCTCTATCTCTCTCCGGGGCCACACAGCCTCTCTTTGTCTCTATCTCACTCCAGGGCGACACAGTCTCTCTCTCTCTCTCTCTCTCTCTCTCCCCTGTGCCACACAGCCTCTCTCTCTCTCTCTATCCCCCCTGGGCCCCATTACCACTCTCTCTCTCTCTCTCCTGCACAAGGCCCAACAGCCACTCTCTCTCTCTCTCTCTCTCTCTTCCCCCTGGGCCCCATTACCACTCTCTCTCTCCTCAAGGCCCCACAGCTGCTCTCCCTCCCTTGGGCCCCACAGCCACTGTCTCTCTGTCTCTCACCTGGGCCCCACTGTCACTCTCTGTC
Organism: Cetorhinus maximus; assembly: GCF_964194155.1. Lineage (NCBI taxonomy): Eukaryota > Metazoa > Chordata > Chondrichthyes > Lamniformes > Cetorhinidae > Cetorhinus > Cetorhinus maximus. The sequence continues at coordinate 4,980 of NW_027600509.1, read as the reverse complement.
TCTCTCTCTCCTCTGGGTCCCACAGCCACTCTCCCTCTCTCTCTTCCCCAAGGCCCCACAGCCGCTCTCTCTCTTCCCCAAGGCCCCACAGCCTCTCTCTCTCTCTCTCTCTCTCTCTCTCCCCTGTGCCACACAGCCTCTCTCTCTCTCTCTATCCCCCCTGGGCCCCATTACCACTCTCTCTCTCTCTCTCCTGCACAAGGCCCAACAGCCACTCTCTCTCTCTCTCTCTCTTCCCCCTGGGCCCCATTACCACTCTCTCTCTCCTCAAGGCCCCACAGCTGCTCTCCCTCCCTTGGGCCCCACAGCCACTGTCTCTCTGTCTCTCACCTGGGCCCCACTGTCACTCTCTGTCTCTCTCTCTCCTCTGGGTCCCACAGCCACTCTCCCTCTCTCTCTTCCCCAAGGCCCCACAGCCGCTCTCTCTCTTCCCCAAGGCCCCACAGCCTCTCTCTCTCTCTCTCTCTCTCTCCCCTGGGCCACACAGCCTCTCTCTCTCTCTCTCTCCCCTGTACCCCACAGCCAATCTCTCTCTCTCTCTTCTCCCCAAGGCCTCACGGCCACTCTCTCTCTTTCTCTCCTCCCCAAGGCCTTTCGGCCACTCTCTCACTCTCTCTCCTCCCCAAGGCCCCACAGCCACTCTCTCTCTTTCTCTCTCCCCTGTGTCCCACAGACACTCTCTCTCTCCTCCCCAAGGCCCCACAGCCACTCTCTCTCTCTCTCTCTTCCCAAGGCCCCACAGCCACTCACTCTCTCTCCTGCACAAGGCCCCACAGCCACTCTCTCTCTCCCCTGTGCCCCTCAGCCACTCTCTCACCACTCTCCCCTGGGCCCCAGAGCCTCTCTCTCTCTCTCTCCTCCCCAAGGCCCCACAGCCACTCTCTGTCTCTCTCTCCTCCCCAAGGCCCGACAGCCTCTCTCTCTCTCTCTCTTTCTCCCCTGGGCCCCAGAGCCTCTCTCTCCTCCCCAAGGCCCCACAGCCACTTTCTCTCTCTCTCTCTCTCTCTCCTGGGCCACACAGCCTCTCTCACTCTCTCTCCCCCCCCCGGATCGCAGCCACTCTCTCTCTCTCTCTCCCTCCTGGGCCCCACAGCCAATTTCTCTCACTCTCTCCTCCCCAAGGCCCCACAGCCACTCTCTCTCTCTCTCTCCCTCCTGGGCCCCACAGCCAATCTCTCTCACTCTCTCCTCCCCAAGGCCCCACAGCCACTCTCTCTCTCTCTCTCCTGGCCACACAGCCACTCTCTCTCTCTCTCTCTCCCTTCCCTGGGCCACACAGCCACTCTCTCTCTCTCTCTCCTGGGCCACACAGCCACACACTCTCTCTCTCTCTCTCCTGGGCCCCACAGCTTCTCTCTCTCTCTCTCTCTCTCCCCACTGGGTCCCAGCCACTCTCTCTCTCTCTCTCTCTCTCCTGGGCCCCACAGCCACTTTCTCACTCTCTCTTCCACAAGGCCCCAAATCCACTCTCTCTCTCTCTCTTTCTCTCTGTCTCCCCTGGGCCCCACAGCCTCTCTCTCTCTCTCTCAATCTCTCCTGGGCCACACAGCCTCTCTATCTCTCTCTCTCTCCCCTGGGCCCCACAGCCTGCCTCTCTCTCTCTCTCTCTCTCTCTCCTGGGCCCCACAGCCACTCTCTCTCTCTGTCTCCCTTCCCTGGGCCACACAACCACTATCTATCTCTCTCTCTCTCTCTCCTGGGCCACACAGCCACTCTCTCTCTCTCTCTCTCCTGGGCCCCACAGCTTCTCTCTCTCTCTCCCCACTGGGTCCCAGCCACTCTCTCTCTCTCTTCCACAATGCCCCAAATCCACTCTCTCTCTCTCTCTCTGTCTCCCCTGGGCCCCACAGCCACTCTCTCTTTCTCCCCTGGGCCCCACAGCCACTATCTCTCTCTCTCTCTCCTGGGCCCCACAGCCACTTTCTCTCTCTCTCTTCCACAAGGCCCCAAATCCACTCTCTCTCTCTCTCTCTCTGTCTCTCTCCCCTGGGCCCCACAGCCACTTTCTCTCTCTCTCTTCCACAAGGCCCCAAATCCACTCTCTCTCTCTCTCTCTGTCTCCCCTGGGCCCCACAGCCACTCTCTCTTTCTCCCCTGGGCCCCACAGCTACTCTCTCTCTCTCTCCAGGGCCCCACAGCCTCTTTCTCTCACTCTCTTCCACAAGGCCCCAAATTCACTGTCTCTCTCACTCTCTCTTTCTCCCCTGGGGCCCACAGCCAGACTCTCTCTCTCTCTCTCTCTTCCCCAAGGCACCACAGCCACTCTCTCTCTCTCACTCTCTCTCTCTCCCCTGGACCCCACAGCCTCTCGCTCTTTCTCTCTCTCTCTCTCCTGGGCCACACAGCCTCTCTCTGTCTCTATCTCTCTCCAGGGCGACACAGCCTTTCTCCCTCTCTCCCCTGGGCAACACAGCCTCTCTCTCTCGCTCTCTCCCCCCTGGGCCCCGTTACCGCTCTCTCTCTCTCTCCTGCACAAGGCCCCACAGCCACTCTCTCTATCTCTCTCTCTCTCCCACCCCACCCCCGACCCCCGATCACCACAGCCACTCTCACTCTCTCTTTCTCCTGGGCCCCACAGCCACTCTCTCTCTCTCTCTCTCTTCCCCAAGGCCCCACAGCCTCTCTCTCTCTCTCTCTCTCTCTCTCCCCTGGGCCCCAGAGCCTCTCTCTCTCTCTCTCCTCCCCAAGGCCCCACAGCCACTTTCTCTCTCTCTCTCTCTCTCTCTCTCCTGGGCCACACAGCCTTTCTCTCTCTTTCTCCTGGGCCCCACAGCCACTCTCTCTCTCTCTCTCCCTTCCCTGGGCCACACAACCACTATCTATCTCTCTCTCTCTCTCTCCTGGGCCCCACAGCCACTCTCTCTCTCTCTCTCTCTCCTGGGCCCCACAGCTTCTCTCTCTCTGTCTCTTTCTCCCCCCAGAGCACCACAGACACTCTCTCTGTATCTCTCTCGCCCCTGTGCCCCAGCCACTCTCTCTCTCTCCTGCACAAGGCCCTACAGCCACTCTCCCTCTCTCGCTCGCTCTCTCTCTCTCCTGGGCCCCACAGCTTCTCTCTCTCTGTCTCTTTCTCCCCCCAGAGCACCACAGACACTCTCTCTGTATCTCTCTCGCCCCTGTGCCCCAGCCACTCTCTCACTCTCCTGCACAAGGCCCCACAGCCACTCTCCCTCTCTCTCTCTCTCTCTCCCCTGGCCCCACAGCCACTCTCTCTCCCCCCTGAGCACCACAGCCACTCGCTCTCTCTCTCCCTCCCCTGGGCCCCACAGCCATTCTCTCTCTCTCACTCTCCGCTGGACCCCACACCCTCTCTCTCTCTCTCTCACTCCCCTGGTCCCCACACCCTCTCTCTCCCTCCCTTCTCGCCTGGGCCCTGCAGCCACTCTCTCTCCTCTCTATCTCTATCCCATGGGCCCCACAGCCACACTCTCTCTCTCTCTCTCTGCTCCCCAAGGCCCCACAGTCACTCTCTCTCTCTCTCTCTCTCACTCCCCTTGGCCCCACAGCCACTCTCTCTCTCGGACTCTCTCCTGGGCACCACAGCCACTCTCTCTCTCTCCCCTCGGCCCCAGCCACTCTCTCTCTGTCTCTCCCTCCCCTGGGCACCACAGCCACTCTCACTCTGTCTCTCACCTGGGCCCCACAGTCACTCACTGTCTCTCTCTCTCCTCTGGGCCCCACAGCCAATCTCTCTCTCTCTCTTCCCCAAGGCCCCACAGCCTCTCTCTCTCTCTCTCTCCTGGGCCCCACAGCCTCTCTCTCTCTCTCTCTCCTGGGCCCCACAGCGACTCTCTCTCTCTCTCCCTTCACTGGGCCACACAACCACTATCTATCTCTCTCTCTCTCTCTCCTGGGCCACAGAGCCACTCTCTCTCTCTCTCTCTCCTCACTGGGACCTAGCCACTCTCTCTCTCTCCTCTCCAAGGACCCACAGCCACTCTCTCTCTCTCCCTCTCTCGCTCTCTCCCCTCGACCCCACAGCCTCTCTCTCTCTCTCTCTCTCTCTCTCCTGGGACACACAGCAAGACTCTGTCTCTATCTCTCTCCGAGGTCACACAGCCTGTCTCTCTCTCTCTCCCTCTCTCCCCTGGGCCACATAGCCTCTCTCTGTCTCTATCTCTCTCCAGGGCGACACAGCCTCTCTCTCTCTCTCTCCCCTGGGCCACACAGCCTCTTTCTCTCTCTCTCGCCCCCCTGGGCCCCATTACCACTCCCACTCTCTCTCTCTCCTGCACAAGGCCCCACAGACACTCTCTCTCTTTCTATCGCTCTCCCCTGGGCCCCACAGCTACTCTCTCTCTCTCCAACCCCCCTGATCACCACAGCCATCTCTCTCTCTCTCTCTCTCCTGGGCCCCACAGTCTCTCTCTCTATCTTACTCTCAATGCTGGGCCCCACAACCACTCTCTCTCTCTATCCTCCCCTAGGCACCAAATCCACTCTCTCTCTCTCTCTCTCTCTTTCTCCCCTGGGCCCCACAGCCACTCTCTCTCTCTCTCTCTCTCCTGGGCCACACAGCCTCTCTCTCTCTCTCACTCTCCTGTGCCCCACGGCCACTCTCTCCCTCTCTCTTCCACAAGGCCCCAAATCCACTCTCTCTCTCCCTCTCACTCCCCGGGGCCCCACAACCACTCTCTCTTTCTCCCCTGGGCCCCACAGCCACTCTCTCTCTCTCTCTCTCCTCCCAAAGGCCCCACAGCCACTATCTCTCTCTCTCTCTTTCTCCCCTGGACCCCACAGCCACTCTCCCTCTCTCTCTCCCCTGGGGCCCACAGCCACTCTCCCCTCTCTCTCTCTCCTCCCCAAGGCCCCACAGCCACTATCTCTCTCTCTCTCTCTCTCTCTCTCCCCTGGACCCCACAGCCTCTCTCTCTCTCTCTCAATCTCTCCTGGGCCACACAGCCTCTCTCTCTCTCTCTCCCCTGGGCCCCACAGCCACTCTCTCTTTCTCCCCTGGGCCCCACAGCCACTCTCTCTCTC
>NW_027600508.1:0-13853 GCF_964194155.1 Cetorhinus maximus | reverse complement strand
GAGTGAGAGTGTGTGTGAGAGAGAGTGTGTGTGAGAGAGAGCGAGTGAGAAAGTGTGAGTGTGTGTGTGTGTGAGTGAGAGTGTGAGAGAGAGAGTGTTTGTGTGAGAGAGAGTGCGTGTGCGACAGAGAGAGTGCGTGTGTGAGAGAGTGCGTGTGTGAGTGTACGTGTGTGAGTGTGCATGTGAGAGAGAGTGCGTGAGTGAGAGCGAGAGTGTGTGTCTGTGTGAGAGAGTGTGTCGGTGAGAGAGAGTGCATGTGTGAGAGTGTGTGTGAGTGTGTGAGAGAGAGAGTGAGTGTGAGAGAGAGAGTGTCTGTGTGTGAGAGCGATTGCCTGTGTGTGAGAGAGAGAGTGCTTGTGTGAGAGAGAAAGTGTAGTTGTGAGAGAGTGAGTGTGAGAGAGATTGTCTATGAGAGAAAGAGGCTATGTGTGTGCCAGATAGGGTGTGTGTGAGGGAGAGTGTGTGTGAGAGAGAGAGTGTGTGAGAGAGAGTGTGTGTGAGAGAGAGTGTGTGTGAGGGAGAGTGTGTGTGAGAGAGAGTGTGTGTGAGAGAGACAGTGTGTCTGTGTGAGAAAATGTGCGTGTGAGAACGAGAGTGTATAAGTGAGAGAGTGTGTGTGAGAGAGAGAGTGTGAGAGAGAGAGTGTGTATGTGAGAGAGAGATTGAGTGTCTGTGTGAGGGAGAGTGTGGGAGAGAGAGTGTGAGAGAGAGAGTGTGTGTGTTTGAGAGTGTGAGAGAGAGTGTGAGAGAGAGAGAGAGTGTGAGAGAGGGTTTGTGTGTGAGAGAGAGAGAGAGAGTGTTTGTGAGAGTGTGAGTGTGAGAGAGAGTGTGTGTGTGCGAGAGAGAGAGTGTATGTGTGAGGGAGAGTTTTGAGTGTGGGAGAGAGCGTGTATGGGAGAGAGAGAGTGAGAGTGTGTGTGCGAGAGAGATTGTGTGTGACGTGAGTGTGTGTGTGAGAGTGCGTCTGTGTGAGAAAGTGTGTCTGTGTGAGAAAGTGTGTCTGTGTGATAAAGTGTGCGTGTGACAATGAGAGTGTGTAAGTGAGAGAGTGTGTGTGAGAGAGAGTGTGTGTGTGAGTGAGAGAGAGTGTGTGTGTGAGTGAGAGAGAGTGTGTGTGTGAGAGAGAGAGTGTGTGAGAGAGAGAGTGTGAGTGAGAGAGAGTGTGAGTGAGAGTGTGTTTGTGAGAGAGAGTGTGTGTGTGAGTGAGAGAGAGTGTGTGTGTGAGAGAGAGAGTGTGTGAGAGAGAGAGTGTGAGTGAGAGAGAGTGTGAGAGAGAGAGTGTGTGAGAGAGAGAGTGTGTGAGTGAGAGAGAGTGTGTTTGTGAGAGAGAGTGTGTTTGTGAGAGAGTGTGTTTGAGAGAGAGTGTGAGTGTGAGAGAGAGAGTGTATGTGTGTGAGAGCGATTGTCTGTGAGAGAGAGAGTGTGTTTGTGAGAGAGAGAGTGTGAGTGTGAGGGAGAGATTGTCTATGAGAGAAAGAGTCTATGTGTGTGCCAGATAGGGTGTGTGTGAGGGAGAGTGAGTGTGAGGGAGAGTGTGTGTGAGAGTGCGTCTGTGTGAGAGGGACAGTGTTTCTGTGTGAGAAAGTGAGCATGTGAGAACGAGAGTGTATAAGTGAGAGAGTGTGTGTGAGAGAGAGAGTGTGTGAGAGAATACGTGTGTGAGAGAGTGTACGTGTGTGAGTGAGAGCGAGAGTGTGTGTGTGTGAGAGATAATGTGTGTTAGAGACAGTGTGTGAGTCTGAGAGTGAGAATGTGTGTGAGAGAGTGTGTGTGACTGAGAGAATGTGAGTGTGAGAGTGAGAGTGTGAATGAGAGAGAGATTGTCTCTGAGAGAAAGAGTCTATGTCTGTGCGAGATAGGGTGTGTGTGAGGGAGAGTGTGTGTGAGAGAGAGTGTGTGTGTGAGAGAGAGAGTGTGTGTGTGAGAGAGTGCGTGTGTGAGAAATAGTGTGTGTGTGTGAGAGAATGTGAGAGTGAGAGTGTGTGTGTGAGAGTGTTTGCGTGTGGGAGAGAGAGTGTGTGTTTGAGAGCGAATGAGTGAGAGAGTGTGAGTGTGTGTGAGAGAGTGTTTGTGTGAGGGAGAGAGTGTAAGAGAGAGTGTGTTTGGAAGTGAGTGAGTGTGAGTGTGAGAGAGAGTGTGTGTGTGAGAAAGAGAGAGTGTGTGTGTGAGAGAGTGTGTGTGAGAGAGAGTGTGTGTGAGAGAGAGTGTGTGTGAGAGAGCTTGACTGTGAGATGAGAATGTGTGTGTGTGATAGGCTGTGTGTGTGTGAGAGAGGGTGTGTGTGTGTGAGTGTGTGTTAGAGACAGAGTGTGAGTGTGAGAGTGTGTGATAGAGAGTGCGTGTGTGAGTGAGAGAGTGTGTGTGTGAGAGAGAGAATGTTAGTGTGAGTGTGAGAGTGTGTGTGAGAGAGGGTGTGTATGATAGACAGAGTGTGAGTGTGAGAGAGAGAGTGTGTTTGTGAGAGAGTGAGTGTGTGTGTGAGAGGGTGATTATCTATGAGAGAAAGAGTCTATGTGTGTGCGATATAGGGTATGTGGGAGGGAGAGTGTGTGTGTGTGTGAGTGAGAGAGTGTGAGAGATTGTTTGTGTGTTAGAGAGAGAGTGTGTGTGCGAGAGAGAGTGCGTGTGCGACAGAGAGAGAGTGTGTGTGTGAGAGAGTGCGTGTGTGAGAGAGTGCATGTGTGAGAGCGAGAGTGTGCGTGTGTGTGAGAAAGAGTGTGTGTGTGAGAGAGAGAGGGTGTCTGTGAGAGAGAGTGCATGTGTGAGAGAGTGTGTGAGTGTGAGAGAGGGAGAGTGTGAGAGAGAGAGTGTGTTTGTGACAGAGTGAGTGTGAGAGGGACAGTGTGTCTGTGTGGTAAAGTGTGCATTTGAGAACGAGATTGTATAAGTGAGAGAGTGTGTGTGAGAGAGAGTGTCTGTGTGAGAGAGTGTCTGTGTGAGAGAGTGTCTGTGTGAGAGCGATTGTCTGTGTGTGAGAGAGTGTTTGTGTGAGAGAGTAACTGTGTTTGTGAGAGAGTGAGTGTGAGTGTGTGAGAGAGATTGTCTATGAGACTATTTATGTGCGAGATAGGGTGTGTGTGAGGGAGAGTGTGTGTGAGAGACAGTGTGTCTGTGTGAGAAAGTGTGCGTGTGAGAACAAGAGTGTATAAGTGAGAGAGTGTGCGTGAGAGAGAGAGTGTGTATGTGAGAGAGAGATTGTGTGTCTGTGAGTGAGAGTGTGAGTGAGAGTGTGGGAGAGATTGTGTGAGAGAGAGTGTGTGTGTCTTTGAGAGTGTGAGAGTGTGAGAGAGAGTTTGTGTGTGAGAGAGAGTGTGTGTGTGTGAGTGAGATTGTGTGTGATAGAATGCGTGTGTGAGAGAGTGCGTGTGAGAGAGTGTACGAGTGTGAGTGTGCATGTGAGAGAGAGTGTGTGTGTGAGAGAGAGTGTGTGTGAGAGTGTGTCTGTGTGAGAAAGTGTGCGTGTGACAACGAGAGTGTATAAGAGAGAGAGTGAGTGTGTGAGAGCGATTGTCTATGAGAGAAAGAGTCTATGTGTGTGCGAGATAGGGTGTGTGTGATGGAGAGTGTGTGTGAGAGAGAGTGTGTGTGAGGGAGAGTGTGTGTGAGAGAGAGTGTGTGAGAGAGAGACAGTGTGTCTGTGCGAGAAAGTGAGCATGTGAGAACGAGAGTGTATAAGTGAGAGAGTGTGTGTGTGTGTGAGAGAGAGAGTGTGAGAGAGAGTGTGTGTGTGTGAGAGAGAGTGTGTGTGCGACAGAGAGAGTGTGTGTGTGAGAGAGTGTACGTGTGTGTGTGTGTCAGAGAGAGTGTGTAAGTGAGAGCGAGAGTGTGTGTGTGTGAGAGAATGTGAGTGCGAGAGTGAGTGTGTGTGTGAGAGAGAGAGTGTGTGAGAGAGAGAATGTGAGTGTGAGAGTGAGAGTGTGTGTGAGAGAGAGTGTGTGTGAGAGAGAGAATGTGAGTGTGAGAGTGAGACTGTGTGCGAGAGAGAGTGTGTGTGAGAGATAGTGTGTGTGAGAGAGAGAATGTGAGTGTGAGAGTGAGAGTGTGTGTGAGAGAGAGAGTGTGTGTGAGAGACAGAGTGTGATTGTGAGAGTGAGAGTGTGTGAGTGAGAGAGAGTGTTTGCATGTGGGAGAGAGAGTGTGTGTGAGAGAGAGCGAGTGAGAGAGTGTGAGTGTGTGTGAGAGAGTGTGAGAGAGAGAGTGTGAGAGAGAGTTTGTGTGCGAGAGAGAGTGCGTGTGCGACAGAGAGAGTGAGTGTGTGTGAGAGTGCGTGTGTGAGTGTACGTGTGTGAGTGTGCATGTGAGAAAGAGTGTGTGAGTGAGAGCGAGAGTGTGTGTGTGAGAGAGAGAGGGTGTCGGTGAGAGTGTGTGAGTGTGTGAGAGAGAGTGTCTGTGTGTGAGAGCGATTGTCTGTGTGTGAGAGAGAGTGTGTGAAAGAGATAGTGTGAGTGAGATAGAGTGTGTGTGTGAGAGAGAGAGGGTGTCGGTGAGAGAGATTGTGTGTGTGTGAGAGAGAGAGTGTGAGTGAGAGAGAGAGAGTGTCTGTGTGTGAGAGCAATTGTCTGTGTGTGAGAGAGAGTGTTTGCATGTGGGAGACAGAGTGTGTGTGTGAAAGAGAGCGAGTGAGAGAGTGTGAGAGAGAGAGTGTGTGTGTGAGAGTGAGTGAGAGAGTGTGAGTGTGTGTGAGAGAGTGTGTGTGTGAGAGTGAGTGAGAGAGTGTGTGTGTGTGAGAGAGTGTGTGTGTGAGTGAGAGTGTTAGTGTGAGAGAGTGTGAGAGTTTGTGTGTGAGAGTGAGTGTGTGCGAGAGAGAGTGAGTGTGTGTGAGAGTGTGTGTATGAGAGTGTATGTGTGTGAGTGTGCATGTGAAAGAGAGTGTGTGAGTGAGAGCGTGAGTGTGTGTCTGTGTGAGAGAGTGTGTCTGTGTGTGAGCGATTGTCTGTGTGTGAGAGAGAGAGTGTTTGTGTGAGAGAGAAAGTGTGGTTGTGAGAGAGTGAGTGTGAGTGTGAGAGAGAGATTGTCTATGAGAGAAAGAGTCTATGTGTGTGCGAGATAGGGTGTGTGTGAGGGAGAGTGTGTGTGAGAGAGACAGTGTGTCTGTGTGAGAGAGTGTTTGTGAGAGAGAGAGATTGTGTGTGACAGTGTGTGTGTGAGAGTGTATGATAGAGAGCGAGTGTGTGTGTGAGAGTGAATGTGTGTTAGAGACAGAGTGTGAGTCTGAGAGTGAGAGTGTGTGTGAGAGAGAGAGTGTGTGTGAGAGAGAGAGTGTGTGTGAGAGACAGAGTGTGAGAGTGAGAGTGTGTGTGAGAGAGTGTTTGCGTGTGGGAGAGAGAGTGTGAGTGTGAGAGTGAGAGTGTGTGTGAGAGAGAGTGTGTGTGAGAGAGAGCGAGTGAGAAAGTGTGAGTGTGTGTGTGTGTGAGTGAGAGTGTGAGAGAGAGAGTGTTTGTGTGAGAGAGAGTGCGTGTGCGACAGAGAGAGTGCGTGTGTGAGAGAGTGCATGTGTGAGTGTACGTGTGTGAGTGTGCATGTGAGAGAGAGTGCGTGAGTGAGAGCGAGAGTGTGTGTCTGTGTGAGAGAGTGTGTCGGTGAGAGAGAGTGCATGTGTGAGAGTGTGTGTGAGTGTGTGAGAGAGAGAGTGAGTGTGAGAGAGAGAGTGTCTGTGTGTGAGAGCGATTGCCTGTGTGTGAGAGAGAGAGTGCTTGTGTGAGAGAGAAAGTGTAGTTGTGAGAGAGTGAGTGTGAGAGAGATTGTCTATGAGAGAAAGAGGCTATGTGTGTGCCAGATAGGGTGTGTGTGAGGGAGAGTGTGTGTGAGAGAGAGAGTGTGTGAGGGAGAGTGTGTGTGAGAGAGAGTGTGTGTGAGGGAGAGTGTGTGTGAGAGAGAGTGTGTGTGAGAGAGACAGTGTGTCTGTGTGAGAAAATGTGCGTGTGAGAACGAGAGTGTATAAGTGAGAGAGTGTGTGTGAGAGAGAGAGTGTGAGAGAGAGAGTGTGTATGTGAGAGAGAGATTGAGTGTCTGTGTGAGGGAGAGTGTAGGAGAGAGAGTGTGAGAGAGAGAGTGTGTGTGTTTGAGAGTGTGAGAGAGAGTGTGAGAGAGAGAGAGAGTGTGAGAGAGGGTTTGTGTGTGAGAGAGAGAGAGAGAGTGTTTGTGAGAGTGTGAGTGTGAGAGAGAGTGTGTGTGTGCGAGAGAGAGAGTGTATGTGTGAGGGAGAGTTTTGAGTGTGGGAGAGAGCGTGTATGGGAGAGAGAGTGTGAGAGTGAGAGTGTGTGTGCGAGAGAGATTGTGTGTGACGTGAGTGTGTGTGTGAGAGTGTGTCTGTGTGAGAAAGTGTGTCTGTGTGATAAAGTGTGCGTGTGACAATGAGAGTGTGTAAGTGAGAGAGTGTGTGTGAGAGAGAGTGTGTGTGTGAGTGAGAGAGAGTGTGTGTGTGAGTGAGAGAGAGTGTGTGTGTGAGTGAGAGAGAGTGTGTGTGTGAGAGAGAGAGTGTGTGAGAGAGAGAGTGTGTTTGTGAGAGAGAGTGTGTTTGTGAGAGAGTGTGTTTGAGAGAGAGTGTGAGTGTGAGAGAGAGAGTGTATGTGTGTGAGAGCGATTGTCTGTGAGAGAGAGAGTGTGTTTGTGAGAGAGAGAGTGTGAGTGTGAGGGAGAGATTGTCTATGAGAGAAAGAGTCTATGTGTGTGCCAGATAGGGTGTGTGTGAGGGAGAGTGAGTGTGAGGGAGAGTGTGTGTGAGAGTGCGTCTGTGTGAGAGGGACAGTGTTTCTGTGTGAGAAAGTGAGCATGTGAGAACGAGAGTGTATAAGTGAGAGAGTGTGTGTGAGAGAGAGAGTGTGTGAGAGAATACGTGTGTGAGAGAGTGTACGTGTGTGAGTGAGAGCGAGAGTGTGTGTGTGTGAGAGATAGTGTGTGTTAGAGACAGTGTGTGAGTCTGAGAGTGAGAATGTGTGTGAGAGAGTGTGTGTGAGTGAGAGAATGTGAGTGTGAGAGTGAGAGTGTGAGTGAGAGAGAGATTGTCTCTGAGAGAAAGAGTCTATGTCTGTGCGAGATAGGGTGTGTGTGAGGGAGAGTGTGTGTGAGAGAGAGTGTGTGTGTGAGAGAGTGTGTGTGTGAGAGAGTGCGTGTGTGAGAAATAGTGTGTGTGTGTGAGAGAATGTGAGAGTGAGAGTGTGTGTGTGAGAGTGTTTGCGTGTGGGAGAGAGAGTGTGTGTTTGAGAGCGAATGAGTGAGAGAGTGTGAGTGTGTGTGAGAGAGAGTGTTTGTGTGAGGGAGAGAGTGTAAGAGAGAGTGTGTTAGTGAGTGAGTGTGAGTGTGAGAGAGAGTGTGTGTGTGAGAGAGAGATTGTCTATGAGAGAAAGAGTCTATGTGTGTATGAGATAGGGTGTGTGTGAGGGAGAGTGTGTGTGAGAGAGAGTGTGTCTGTGTGAGAAAGTGTGCGTGTGAGAACGAGAGTGTATAAGTGAGAGAGTGTGTGTGAGAGAGAGATTAAGTGTCTGTGTGTGGGAGAGAGTGTGTGAGAGAGAGAGTGTGAGAGTGAGAGTGTGTGTGAGAGTGAGAGTGTGTGTGAGAGTGAGAGTGTGTGTGAGAGTGAGAGTGTGTGTGAGAGAGAGAGTGTGAGTGAGAGAGAGTGTTTGCATGTGGGAGAGAGAGTGTGTGTGTGAGAGAGTGAGTGTGTGTGCGAGAGAGACTATGTGTGACGTGAGTGTGTGTGTGAGAGTGTGTCTGTGTGAGAAAGTGTTCGTGTGAGAATGAGAGTGTATAAGAGAGAGAGTGTGTGTGAGGGAGTGTGTTTGTGAGAGAGAGAGTGTGAGTGTGAGAGAGAGTGTCTGTGTGAGAGAGAGTGTGTGTGTGAGAGAGTGTGTGTGAGAGAGTGTGTGTGAGAGAGAGTGTGTGTGAGAGAGAGTGTGTGTGAGAGAGAGTGTGTGTGAGAGAGCTTGACTGTGAGATGAGAATGTGTGTGTGTGATAGACTGTGTGTGTGGGAGAGGGTGTGTGTGTGTGAGTGTGTGTTAGAGACAGAGTGTGAGTGTGAGAGTGTGTGATAGAGAGAGTGCGTGTGTGAGTGAGAGAGAGTGTGTGTGAGAGAGAATGTTAGTGTGAGTGTGTGTGAGAGAGGGTGTGTATGATAGACAGAGTGTGAGTGTGAGAGTGTGTGATAGAGAGAGTGCGTGTGTGAGTGAGAGAGTGTGTGTGTGAGAGAGAGAATGTTAGTGTGAGTGTGAGAGTGTGTGTGAGAGAGGGTGTGTATGATAGACAGAGTGTGAGTGTGAGAGAGAGAGTGTGTTTGTGAGAGAGTGAGTGTGGGTGTGAGAGGGTGATTATCTTTGAGAGAAAGAGTCTATGTGTCTGCGATATAGGGTGTGTGTGAGGGAGGGTGTGTGTGAAAGAGAGTGTGTGTGTGAGAGTGTCAGTGAGAGAGAGTGTTTGCATGTGGGAGGGAGAGTGTGTGTGTGTGAGTGAGAGAGTATGAGAGAGAGTTTGTGTGTTAGAGAGTGTGTGTGCGAGAGAGAGTGCGTGTGCGACAGAGAGTGTGTGTGTGAGAGAGTGCGTGTGTGAGAGAGTGCATGTGTGAGAGCGAGAGTGCGTGTGTGTGTGAGAAAGAGCGTGTGTGTGAGAGAGAGAGGGTGTCTGTGAGAGAGAGTGCATGTGTGAGAGAGTGTGAGTGTGAGTGAGAGAGAGTGTGTTTGTGACAGAGTGAGTGTGAGAGGGACAGTGTGTCTGTATGATAAAGTGTGCATGTGAGAATGAGATTGTATAAGTGAGAGAGTGTGTGAGTGAGAGAGAGTGTGTGTGAGAGAGTGTGTCTGTGTGAGAGCGATTGTCTGTGTGTGAGAGAACGTTTGTGTGAGAGAGTGACTGTGTTTGTGAGAGAGTGAGTGTGAGTGTGTGAGAGAGATTGTCTATGAGACTATTTGTGTGTAAGATAGGGTGTGTGAGGGAGAGTCTGTGTGAGAGAGACAGTGTGTGTGTGAGAAAGTGTGCGTGTGAGAACAAGAGTGTATAAGTGAGAGAGTGTGTGTGTGAGAGAGTGTGTATGTGAGAGAGAGATTGTGTGTCTGTGAGTGAGAGTGTGAGTGAGAGTGTGGGAGAGATTGTGTGAGAGAGAGTGTGTGTGTGTTTGAGAGTGTGAGAGAGAGTTTGTGTGTGAGAGAGAGAGTGTGTGTGAGTGAGAGAGAGAAAGTGTGTGTGTGAGTGAGAGTGTGTGTGATAGAATGCGTGTGTGAGAGAGTGCGTGTGAGAGAGTGTACGAGTGTGAGTGTGCATGTGAGAGAGAGAGTGTGTGTGTGAGAGTGTGTGTGAGAGAGAGTGAGAGTGTGTGAGAGAGAGTGTGAGTGTGTGAGCGATTGACTGTGTGTGAGAGAGAGAGTGTGTGAGAGAGTGTGTGTGTGCAAGAGAGACTGTGTGTGATGTGAGTGTGTGTGTGTGTGTCTGTGTGAGAGAGTGCGCGCGTAAGAATGAGAGTGTATAAGAGAGAGAGTGTGTGTGAGAGAGGGAGTGTGTGCGTGAGAGAGTGTGTGTGCGAGAGAGACTGTGTGTGATGTGAGTGTGTGTGTGAGTGTGTGTCTGTGTGAGAGAGTGTGCGCGTAAGAACGAGAGTGTATAAGAGAGAGAGTGTGTGTGAGAGTGTGTTTGTGAGAGGGAGAGTGTGAGTGTGTGAGAGTGTGTGAGTGTGAGAGAGACTGTGTGTGTGAGAGAGAGAGAGTGTGTGTGAGAGACTGTGTGTGAGAGAGAGTGTGTGTGTGTGTGTGTGTGTGAGAGAGTGTGTGTTTGTGAGAGGGAGAGTGAGTGTGAGAGAGTGTGTGAGTGTGATAGAGACTGTGTGTGTGATAGAGAGAGAGTGTGTGAGAGACTGTGTGTGAGAGAGAGAGAGTGTGTGTGTGAAAGAGTGTGTGAGAGAGAGTGTGTGTGTGTGAGAGAGAGTGTGTGTGCAAGAGAGACTGTGTGTGATGTGAGTGTGTGTGAGTGTGTGTCTGTGTGAGAGAGTGCGCGCGTAAGAATGAGAGTGTATAAGAGAGAGAGTGTGTGTGAGAGTGTGTGTTTGTGAGAGGGAGAGTATGAGTGTGAGAGAGTGTGTGAGTGTGAGAGAGACTGTGTGTGTGATAGAGAGAGAGTGTGTGTGAGAGACTGTGTGTGAGAGAGTGTGTGTTTGTGAGAGGTAGAGTGTGAGTGTGAGAGAGTGTGTGTTTGAGAGAGTGTGTGAGTGTGAGAGTGTGTGTGAGTGTGAGAGAGTGTGTGAGTGTGATAGAGACTGTGCGTGTGATAGAGAGTGTGTGAGACACTGTGTGTGTGAGAGAGAGTGTGTGTGTGTGAGAGAGTGTGTGTGCGAGAGAGAGTGTGTGTGCGAGAGAGACTGTGTGTGATGTGAGTGTGTGTGTGAGTGTGTGTCTGTGTGAGAGAGTGCGCGCGTAAGAATGAGAGTGTATAAGAGAGTGTGTGAGAGAGTGTGTGTTTGTGAGAGGGAGAGTATGAGTGTGAGAGAGTGTGTGAGTGTGAGAAAGACTGTGTGTGTGATAGAGTGAGAGTGTGTGTGAGAGACTGTGTGTGTGAGAGAGAGAGTGTGTGTGAGAGAGTGTGTGTTTGTGAGAGGGAGAGTGTGAGTGTGAGAGAGTGTGTGTGTGAGAGAGAGTGTGTGAGACAGAGAGAGTGTGTGTGTGTGAGAGAGTGTGTGTGAGAGAGAGTGTGTGTGAGAGAGAGTGTGCGAGTGAGAGAGTTTGAGTGTGAGATGAGAATGTGTGTGTGTGATAGAGTGTGTCTGTGAGAGAGAGTGTGTGAGAGAAAGTGTGTGTTAGAGACAGAGTGTGAGTCTGAGAGTGAGAGTGTGTGTGAGAGAGAGAATGTGAGAGAGTGTGTGTGAGAGAGAGTGTTTGCGTGTGGGAGAGAGTGTGTGTGTGAGAGAGAGTGAGTGTGAGCATGTGTGACAGGGAGTGTGAGTGTGTGTGAGAGCGTGTGAGAGAGAGAGTGTTTGTGTCAGAGAGAGTGCGTGTGTGACAGAGAGAGTGTGTGTGTGTGAGAGAGTGCATGTGAGAGAGGGTACATGTGTGAGTGTGCATGTGAGGAGAGTGTGTGGCACTGAGCGAGAGTGTGTGTCTGTGTGAGAGTGTGTGCGTAAGTGAGAGAGTGTGTGCGAGAGAGACTGTGTGTGACGAGAGTGTCTGTGTGAAAGAGTGTGTGTGTGAGAACGAGAGTGTATAAGAGAGAGAGTGTGAGTGAGTGAGAGTGTTTGTGAGAGAGAGGGTGTGAGTGTGAGAGAGTGTGTGTGTGAGAGAGTGTGTGTGTGAGTGTGTGTGTGAGAGAGAGAGTGTGTGTGAGAGAGAGTGTGTGTGAGAGAGAGAGAGTGTGTGAGAGAGAGTGTGCGTGAGAGAGAGTGTGTGTGAGAGAGAGAGTGTGCGTGAGAGAGTGTGTGTGTGAGAGAGATTGTGTGTGAGAGAGAGTGTGTGTGTGTGAGAGAGAGTGTGTGTGTGAGTGTGTGTGTGTGAGAGGGTGTGTCTGTGAGAGAGAGTGTGTGTGAGTGTGTGAGAGAGAGAGTGTGTGTGTGAGAGGGTGTGTGTGTGAGAGGGTGTGTCTGTGAGAGAGAGTATGTATGAGAGAGAGTGTGTGTGTGAGAGGGTGTGTCTGTGAGAGTGTGTGTGAGAGAGAATGTGTGTGAGTGAGTGTGTGTGAGAGAGAGAGTGTGTGAGAGAGAGCGAGTGAGAAAGTGTGAGTGTGTGTGTGTGTGAGTGAGAGTGTGAGAGAGAGAGTGTTTGTGTGAGAGAGAGTGCGTGTGCGACAGAGAGAGTGCGTGTGTGAGAGAGTGCATGTGTGAGTGTACGTGTGTGAGTGTGCATGTGAGAGAGAGTGCGTGAGTGAGAGCGAGAGTGTGTGTCTGTGTGAGAGAGTGTGTCGGTGAGAGAGAGTGCATGTGTGAGAGTGTGTGTGAGTGTGTGAGAGAGAGAGTGAGTGTGAGAGAGAGAGTGTCTGTGTGTGAGAGCGATTGCCTGTGTGTGAGAGAGAGAGTGCTTGTGTGAGAGAGAAAGTGTAGTTGTGAGAGAGTGAGTGTGAGAGAGATTGTCTATGAGAGAAAGAGGCTATGTGTGTGCCAGATAGGGTGTGTGTGAGGGAGAGTGTGTGTGAGAGAGAGAGTGTGTGAGGGAGAGTGTGTGTGAGAGAGAGTGTGTGTGAGGGAGAGTGTGTGTGAGAGAGAGTGTGTGTGAGAGAGACAGTGTGTCTGTGTGAGAAAATGTGCGTGTGAGAACGAGAGTGTATAAGTGAGAGAGTGTGTGTGAGAGAGAGAGTGTGAGAGAGAGAGTGTGTATGTGAGAGAGAGATTGAGTGTCTGTGTGAGGGAGAGTGTAGGAGAGAGAGTGTGAGAGAGAGAGTGTGTGTGTTTGAGAGTGTGAGAGAGAGTGTGAGAGAGAGAGAGAGTGTGAGAGAGGGTTTGTGTGTGAGAGAGAGAGAGAGTGTTTGTGAGAGTGTGAGTGTGAGAGAGAGTGTGTGTGTGCGAGAGAGAGAGTGTATGTGTGAGGGAGAGTTTTGAGTGTGGGAGAGAGCGTGTATGGGAGAGAGAGTGTGAGAGTGAGAGTGTGTGTGCGAGAGAGATTGTGTGTGACGTGAGTGTGTGTGTGAGAGTGCGTCTGTGTGAGAGAGTGTGTCTGTGTGAGAAAGTGTGTCTGTGTGATAAAGTGTGCGTGTGACAATGAGAGTGTGTAAGTGAGAGAGTGTGTGTGAGAGAGAGTGTGTGTGTGAGTGAGAGAGAGTGTGTGTGTGAGTGAGAGAGAGTGTGTGTGTGAGAGAGAGAGTGTGTGAGAGAGAGAGTGTGAGTGAGAGAGAGTGTGTTTGTGAGAGAGAGTGTGTTTGTGAGAGAGTGTGTTTGAGAGAGAGTGTGAGTGTGAGAGAGAGAGTGTATGTGTGTGAGAGCGATTGTCTGTGAGAGAGAGAGTGTGTTTGTGAGAGAGAGAGTGTGAGTGTGTGAGAGTGTTTGTGAGAGAGAGGGTGTGAGTGTGAGAGAGTGTGTGTGTGAGAGAGTGTGTGTGTGAGTGTGTGTGTGAGAGAGAGAGTGTGTGTGAGAGAGAGTGTGTGTGAGAGAGAGAGAGTGTGTGAGAGAGAGTGTGTGTGAGAGAGAGAGTGTGCGTGAGAGAGTGTGTGTGTGAGAGAGATTGTGTGTGAGAGAGAGTGTGTGTGTGTGAACGAGAGTGTATAAGAGAGAGAGTGTGAGTGAGTGAGAGTGTTTGTGAGAGAGAGGGTGTGAGTGTGAGAGAGTGTGTGTGTGAGAGAGTGTGTGTGTGAGTGTGTGTGTGATGTGTGAGGAGAGAGTGTGTGTGAGAGAGAGTGTGTGTGAGAGAGAGTGTGCGTGAGAGAGAGTGTGTGTGAGAGAGTGTGCGTGAGAGAGTGTGTGTGTGAGAGAGATTGTGTGGTGAGAGAGTGTGTGTGTGTGAGAGAGAGTGTGTGTGTGAGTGTGTGTGTGTGAGAGGGTGTGTCTGTGAGAGAGAGTGTGTGTGTGTGTGAGAGAGAGAGTGTGTGTGTGGAGGGTGTGTGTGTGAGAGTGTGTGTCTGTGAGAGAGAGTATGTATGAGAGAGAGTGTGTGTGTGAGAGGGTGTGTCTGTGAGAGTGTGTGTGAGAGAGAATGTGTGTGAGTGAGTGTGTGTGAGAGAGAGAGTGTGTGTGAGAGTGTGTGTGAGAGAGAGAGTGTGTGTGTGTGTGAGAGAGAGTGTGTGTTAGAGACAGAGTGTGAGTGTGAGAGTGAGAGTGTTTGTGAGAGAGAGAGTGTATGTGTGTGAGTGAGAGAGTGTGTGTGTGTGAGTGAGAGAGAGTGTGTGTGAGAGAGAGTGTTTGTGTGTGAGAGATAGTGTCTGTGAGGGAGAGAATATGAGTGTGAGAGTGCGAGTGTG
>NW_027600507.1:0-13860 GCF_964194155.1 Cetorhinus maximus | reverse complement strand
GAGAGAGAGAGAGATTGACTGGAACACAGAGAGAGAGAGAGATTGACTGGAACACAGAGAGAGAGAGAGATAGATTGACTGGAACACAGGGAGAGAGAGATTGACTGGAACACAGAGAGAGAGAGAGAGATTGACTGGAACACAGAGAGAGAGAGAGATTGACTGGAACACAGAGAGAGAGAGAGATTGACTGGAACACAGAGGAGAGAGAGATTGACTGGAACACAGAGAGAGAGAGAGATTGACTGGAACACAGAGAGAGAGAGATTGACTGGAACACAGAGAGAGAGAGATTGACTGGAACACAGAGAGAGAGAGATTGACTGGAACACAGAGAGAGAGAGATTGACTGGAACACAGAGAGAGAGAGATTGACTGGAACACAGAGAGAGAGAGATTGACTGGAACACAGAGAGAGAGAGATTGACTGGAACACAGAGAGAGAGAGAGAGAGATTGACTGGAACACAGAGAGAGAGAGATTGACTGGAACACAGAGAGAGAGATTGACTGGAACACAGAGAGAGAGAGATTGACTGGAACACAGAGAGAGAGAGATAGATTGACTGGAACACAGAGAGAGAGAGATTGACTGGAACACAGAGGAGAGAGAGAGATTGACTGGAACACAGAGAGAGAGAGAGATTGACTGGAACACAGAGAGAGAGAGATTGACTGGAACACAGGGAGAGAGAGAGATTGACTGGAACACAGAGAGAGAGAGATTGACTGGAACACAGGAGAGAGAGAGATTGACTGGAACACAGAGAGAGAGAGAGATTGACTGGAACACAGGAGAGAGAGAGATTGACTGGAACACAGAGAGAGAGAGATTGACTGGAACACAGAGAGAGAGAGATTGACTGGAACACAGAGAGAGAGAGAGATTGACTGGAACACAGGGAGAGAGAGAGATTGACTGGAACACAGAGAGAGAGATTGACTGGAACACAGGGAGAGAGAGATTGACTGGAACACAGAGAGAGAGAGAGAGATTGACTGGAACACAGAGAGAGAGAGATTGACTGGAACACAGAGAGAGAGAGAGAGATTGACTGGAACACAGGGAGAGAGAGATTGACTGGAACACAGAGAGAGAGAGATTGACTGGAACACAGAGAGAGAGAGATTGACTGGAACACAGAGAGAGAGAGAGATTGACTGGAACACAGAGAAGAGAGAGAGAGATTGACTGGAACACAGAGAGAGAGAGGAGATTGACTGGAACACAGAGAGAGAGAGATTGACTGGAACACAGAGAGAGAGAGATTGACTGGAACACAGAGAGAGAGATTGACTGGAACACAGAGAGAGAGAGATTGACTGGAACACGGAGAGAGAGGAGATTGACTGGAACACAGAGAGAGAGAGATTGACTGGAACACAGAGAGAGAGAGATTGACTGGAACACAGAGAGAGAGAGAATTGACTGGAACACAGAGAGAGAGAGATTGACTGGAACACAGAGAGAGACAGAGATTGACTGGAACACAGAGAGAGAGAGATTGACTGGAACACAGAGAGAGAGAGATTGACTGGAACACAGAGAGAGAGAGATTGACTGGAACACAGAGAGAGAGAGAGATTGACTGGAACACAGAGAGAGAGAGATTGACTGGAACACAGAGAGAGAGAGAGATTGACTGGAACACAGAGAGAGACAGAGATTGACTGGAACACAGAGAGAGAGAGATTGACTGGAACACAGAGAGAGAGAGATTGACTGGAACACAGAGAGAGAGAGAGATTGACTGGAACACAGAGAGAGAGAGAGAGAGATTGACTGGAACACAGGAGAGAGAGAGATTGACTGGAACACAGAGAGAGAGAGAGATTGACTGGAACACAGAGAGAGAGAGAGATTGACTGGAACACAGAGAGAGAGAGATTGACTGGAACACAGGAGAGAGAGAGATTGACTGGAACACAGAGAGAGAGAGAGGAGATTGACTGGAACACAGAGAGAGAGAGAGATTGACTGGAACACAGAGAGAGAGAGAGATTGACTGGAACACAGAGAGAGAGAGAGATTGACTGGAACACAGAGAGAGAGAGAGATTGACTGGAACACAGAGAGAGAGAGAGATTGACTGGAACACAGAGAGAGAGAGAGATTGACTGGAACACAGAGAGAGAGAGAGATTGACTGGAACACAGAGAGAGAGAGAGATTGACTGGAACACAGAGAGAGAGAGATTGACTGGAACACAGAGAGAGAGAGATTGACTGGAACACAGAGAGAGAGAGAGATTGACTGGAACACAGAGAGAGAGAGAGATTGACTGGAACACAGAGAGAGAGAGAGATTGACTGGAACACAGAGAGAGAGAGATTGACTGGAACACAGAGAGAGAGAGAGATTGACTGGAACACAGAGACAGAGAGATTGACTGGAACACAGAAGAGAGAGAGATTGACTGGAACACAGAGAGAGAGAGATTGACTGGAACACAGAGAGAGAGAGATTGACTGGAACACAGAGAGAGAGAGATTGACTGGAACACAGAGAGAGAGAGAGATTGACTGGAACACAGAGAGAGAGAGAGATTGACTGGAACACAGAGAGAGACAGAGATTGACTGGAACACAGAGAGAGAGAGATTGACAGGAACACAGAGAGAGAGAGATTGACTGGAACACAGAGAGAGAGAGATTGACTGGAACACAGAGAGAGAGAGATTGACTGGAACACAGAGAGAGAGAGATTGACTGGAACACAGAGAGAGAGATTGACTGGAACACAGAGAGAGAGAGAGAGAGATTGACTGGAACACAGGGAGAGAGAGATTGTCTGGAACACAGAGAGAGAGAGAGAGATTGACTGGAACACAGAGAGAGAGAGAGATTGACTGGAACACAGAGAGAGAGAGATTGACTGGAACACAGGGAGAGAGAGAGATTGACTGGAACACAGAGAGAGAGAGATTGACTGGAACACAGGGAGAGAGAGAGATTGACTGGAACACAGAGAGAGAGAGATTGACTGGAACACAGGGAGAGAGAGATTGACTGGAACACAGAGAGAGAGAGAGATTGACTGGAACACAGAGAGAGAGAGAGATTGACTGGAACACAGAGAGAGAGAGATTGACTGGAACACAGAGAGAGAGATTGACTGGAACACAGGGAGAGAGAGATTGACTGGAACACAGAGCGAGAGAGAGAGATTGACTGGAACACAGAGAGAGACAGAGATTGACCGGAACACAGAGAGAGAGAGAGATTGACTGGAACACAGAGAGAGAGAGATTGACTGGAACACAGAGAGAGAGAGAGATTGACTGGAACACAGAGAGAGAGAGAGACAGAGAGAGATTGACTGGAACACAGAGAGAGAGAGAGATTGACTGGAACACAGAGAGAGAGAGATTTACTGGAACGCAGAGAGAGAGAGATTGACTGGAACACAGAGAGAGAGAGATTGACTGGAACACAGAGAGAGAGAGATTGACTGGAACACAGAGAGAGAGAGAGAGAGATTGACTGGAACACAGAGAGAGAGAGATTGACTGGAACAGAGGGAGAGAGAGATTGACTGGAACACAGGGAGAAAGCGAGAGATTGACTGGAACACAGGGAGAGAGATTGACTGGAACACAGGGAGAGAGAGAGAGATTGACTGGAACACAGGGAGAGAGATTGACTGGAACACAGAGAGAGAGAGATTGACTGGAACACAGGGAGAGAGAGAGATTGACTGGAACACAGGGAGAGAGATTGACTGGAACACAGGGAGAGAGAGAGATTGACTGGAACACAGGGAGAGAGAGAGAGATTGACTGGTACACAGGAGAGAGAGAGAGAGAGAGATTGACTGGAACACAGAGAGAGAGATTGACTGGAGCACAGAGAGAGAGAGTTTGACTGGAACACAGTGAGAGAGAGAGATTGACTGGAACACAGAGAGAGAGAGATTGACTGGAACACAGAGAGAGAGAGATTGAGTGGAACACAGGGAGAGAGAGAGATTAACTGGAACACAGAGAGAGAGATTGACTGGAACACAGGGAGAGAGGGATTGACTGGAACATAGAGAGAGAGATTGACTGGAACACAGGGAGAGAGAGATTGACTGGAACACAGGGAGAGAGAGAGATTGACTGGAACACAGAGAGAGAGAGATTGACTGGAACACAGGGAGAGAGAGAGATTGACTGAAACACAGGGAGAGAGATTGACTGGAACACAGGGAGTGAGAGAGAGAGATAGACTGGTACACAGGGAGAGAGAGAGACAGAGATTGACTGGAACACAGAGAGAGAGATTGACTGGAGCACAGAGAGAGAGAGTTTGACTGGAACACAGAGAGAGAGAGATTGACTGGAACACAGAGAGAGAGAGATTGACTGGAACACAGAGAGAGAGAGATTGACTGGAACACAGGGAGAGAGGGATTGACTGGAACACAGAGAGAGAGAGATTGACTGGAACACAGGGAGAGAGAGATTGACTGCAACACAGAGAGAGAGAGATTGACTGGTACAGGGAGAGAGAGAGATTGACTGGAACACAGAGAGAGAGAGATTGACTGGAACACAGAGAGAGAGAGATTGACTGGAAGACAGGGAGAGAGAGAGATTGACTGGAACACAGAAAGAGAGAGATTGACTGGAACACAGAGAGAGAGAGATTGACTGGAACACAGAGAGAGAGAGAGAGAGAGATTGACTGGAACACAGGGAGAGAGAGATTGACTGGAACACAGAGTGAGAGAGAGAGATTGACTGGAACACAGAGAGAGAGAGATTGACTGGAACACAGAGAGAGAGATTGACTGGAACACAGAGAGAGAGAGATTGACTGGAACACAGAGAGAGAGAGATTGACTGGAACACAGAGAGAGAGAGAGATTGACTGGAACACAGAGAGAGACAGATTGACTGGAACACAGAGAGAGAGAGAGAGAGATTGACTGGAACACAGAGAGAGAGAGAGATTGACTGGAACACAGGGAGAGAGAGATTGACTGGAACACAGAGAGAGAGAGAGCGAGATTGACTGGAACACAGAGAGAGAGAGAGATTGACTGGAACACAGAGAGAGAGAGATTGACTGGAACACAGAGAGAGAGAGAGATTGACTGGAACACAGGGAGAGAGAGATTGACTGGAACACAGAGAGAGAGATTGACTGGAACACAGAGAGAGAGAGAGATTGACTGGAACACAGAGAGAGACAGAGATTGACTGGAACACAGAGAGAGAGAGATTGACTGGAACACAGAGAGAGAGAGATTGACTGGAACACAGAGAGAGAGAGATTGACTGGAACACAGAGAGAGAGAGATTGACTGGAACACAGGGAGAGAGAGATTGACTGGAACACAGAGAGAGAGAGATTGACTGGAACACAGAGAGAGAGTGATTGACTGGAACACAGAGAGAGAGAGATTGACTGGAACACAGGGAGAGAGAGATTGACTGGAACACAGAGAGAGAGAGATTGACTGGAACACAGAGAGAGAGAGATTGACTGGAACACAGGGAGAGAGAGAGATTGACTGGAACACAGAGAGAGAGAGAGCGAGATTGACTGGAACACAGAGAGAGAGAGAGATTGACTGGAACACAGAGAGAGAGAGATTGACTGGAACACAGAGAGAGAGAGAGATAGACTGGAACACAGAGAGAGAGAGAGAGAGAGATTGACTGGAACACAGAGAGAGAGAGAGATTGACTGGAACACAGAGAGAGAGAGATTGACTGGAACACAGAGAGAGAGAGATTGACTGGAACACAGAGAGAGAGAGATTGACTGGAACACAGAGAGAGAGAGATTGACTGGAACACAGGGAGAGAGAGATTGACTGGAACAAAGAGAGAGAGAGATTGACTGGAACACAGGGAGAGAGAGATTGACTGGAACACAGAGAGAGAGAGAGATTGACTGGAACACAGAGAGAGAG
This sequence comes from Cetorhinus maximus, assembly GCF_964194155.1. Classification (NCBI taxonomy): domain Eukaryota; kingdom Metazoa; phylum Chordata; class Chondrichthyes; order Lamniformes; family Cetorhinidae; genus Cetorhinus; species Cetorhinus maximus. Next base: position 7,956 of record NW_027600507.1, on the reverse strand, counting down.
AGAGATTGACTGGAACACAGAGAGAGAGAGATTGACTGGAACACAGAGAGAGAGAGATTGACTGGAACACAGAGAGAGAGAGATTGACTGGAACACAGAGAGAGAGAGATTGACTGGAACACAGGGAGAGAGAGATTGACTGGAACAAAGAGAGAGAGAGATTGACTGGAACACAGAGAGAGAGAGATTGACTGGAACACAGAGAGAGAGAGATTGACTGGAACACAGGGAGAGAGAGAGAGATTGACTGGAACACAGAGAGAGAGAGATTGACTGGAACACAGGGAGAGAGAGATTGACTGGAACACAGGGAGAAAGAGAGAGATTGACTGGAACACAGGGAGAGAGATTGACTGGAACACAGGGAGAGAGAGAGATTGACTGGAACACAGGGAGAGAGAGAGAGATTGACTGGAACACAGGGAGAGAGATTGACTGGAACACAGAGAGAGAGAGATTGACTGGAACACAGGGAGAGAGAGAGATTGACTGGAACACAGGGAGAGAGATTGACTGGAACACAGGGAGAGAGAGAGATTGACTGGAACACAGGGAGAGAGAGAGAGATTGACTAGTACACAGGGAGAGAGAGAGAGAGAGATTGACTGGAACACAGAGAGAGAGATTGACTGGAGCACAGAGAGAGAGAGTTTGACTGGAACACAGAGAGAGAGAGAGATTGACTGGAACACAGAGAGAGAGAGATTGACTGGAACACAGAGAGAGAGAGATTGAGTGGAACACAGGGAGAGAGACAGATTAACTGGAACACAGGGAGAGAGATTGACTGGAACACAGGGAGAGAGAGATTGACTGGAACACAGAGAGAGAGAGATTGACTGGAACACAGGGAGAGAGAGATTGACTGGAACACAGGGAGAGAGAGAGATTGACTGGAACACAGAGAGAGAGAGATTGACTGGAACACAGGGAGAGAGAGAGATTGACTGGAACACAGAGAGAGAGAGATTGACTGGAACAGAGGGAGAGAGAGATTGACTGGAACACATGGAGAAAGCGAGAGATTGACTGGAACACAGGGAGAGAGATTGACTGGAACACAGGGAGAGAGAGAGATTGACTGGAACACAGGGAGAGAGAGAGAGATTGACTGGAACACAGGGAGAGAGATTGACTGGAACACAGAGAGAGAGAGATTGACTGGAACACAGGGAGAGAGAGAGATTGACTGGAACACAGCGAGAGAGATTGACTGGAACACAGGGAGAGAGAGAGATTGACTGGAACACAGGGAGAGAGAGAGAGATTGACTGGTACACAGGGAGAGAGAGAGAGAGAGATTGACTGGAACACAGAGAGAGAGATTGACTGGAACACAGAGAGAGAGAGATTGACTGGAACACAGAGAGGGAGAGTTTGACTGGAACACAAAGAGAGAGAGAGATTTACTGGAACACAGAGAGAGAGAGATTGACTGGAACACAGAGAGAGAGAGATTAACTGGAACACAGAGAGAGAGATTGACTGGAACACAGGGAGAGAGGGATTGACTGGAACACAGAGAGAGAGAGATTGACTGGAACACAGGGAGAGAGAGATTGACTGGAACACAGGGAGAGAGAGAGATTGACTGGAACACAGAGAGAGAGAGATTGACTGGAACACAGGGAGAGAGAGAGATTGACTGAAACACAGGGAGAGAGATTGACTGGAACACAGGGAGTGAGAGAGAGAGATAGACTGGTACACAGGGAGAGAGAGAGACAGAGATTGACTGGAACACAGAGAGAGAGATTGACTGGAGCACAGAGAGAGAGAGTTTGACTGGAACACAGAGAGAGAGAGAGATTGACTGGAACACAGAGAGAGAGAGATTGACTGGAACACAGGGAGAGAGGGATTGACTGGAACACAGAGAGAGAGAGATTGACTGGAACACAGGGAGAGAGAGATTGACTGCAACACAGAGAGAGAGAGATTGACTGGTACAGGGAGAGAGAGAGATTGACTGGAACACAGAGAGAGAGAGATTGACTGGAACACAGAGAGAGAGAGATTGACTGGAAGACAGGGAGAGAGATTGACTGGAACACAGAAAGAGAGAGATTGACTGGAACACAGAGAGAGAGAGATTGACTGGAACACAGAGAGAGAGAGAGAGTGAGATTGACTGGAACACAGGGAGAGAGAGATTGACTGGAACACAGAGTGAGAGAGAGAGATTGACTGGAACACAGAGAGAGAGAGATTGACTGGAACACAGAGAGAGAGATTGACTGGAACACAGAGAGAGAGAGATTGACTGGAACACAGAGAGAGAGAGATTGACTGGAACACAGAGAGAGAGAGAGATTGACTGGAACACAGAGAGAGACAGATTGACTGGAACACAGAGAGAGAGAGAGATTGACTGGAACACAGAGAGAGAGAGAGCGAGATTGACTGGAACAGAGAGAGAGAGAGATTGACTGGAACACAGAGAGAGAGAGATTGACTGGAACACAGGGAGAGAGAGATTGACTGGAACACAGAGAGAGAGAGAGAGAGATTGACTGGAACACAGAGAGAGAGAGGTTGACTGGAACACAGAGAGAGACAGAGATTGACTGGAACACAGAGAGAGAGAGATTGACTGGAACACAGAGAGAGAGAGATTGACTGGAACACAGAGAGAGAGAGATTGACTGGAACACAGAGAGAGAGAGAGATTGACTGGAACACAGAGAGAGACAGAGATTGACTGGCACACAGAGAGAGAGAGATTGACTGGAACACAGGGAGAGAGAGATTGACTGGAACACAGAGAGAGAGAGATTGACTGGAACACAGACAGAGAGAGATAGATTGACTGGAACACAGAGAGAGAGAGAGATTGACTGGAACACAGAGAGAGAGTGATTGACTGGAACACAGGAGAGAGAGAGATTGACTGGAACACAGAGAGAGAGAGAGCGAGATTGACTGGAACACAGAGAGAGAGAGAGATTGACTGGAACACAGAGAGAGAGAGATTGACTGGAACACAGAGAGAGAGAGAGATAGACTGGAACACAGAGAGAGAGAGAGAGAGAGATTGACTGGAACACAGAGAGAGAGAGAGATTGACTGGAACACAGAGAGAGAGAGATTGACTGGAACACAGAGAGAGAGAGATTGACTGGAACACAGAGAGAGAGAGATTGACTGGAACACAGAGAGAGAGAGATTGACTGGAACACAGAGAGAGAGAGATTGACTGGAACACAGAGAGAGAGAGATTGACTGGAACACAGAGAGAGAGAGAGAGAGATTGACTGGAACACAGGGAGAGAGAGATTGACTGGAACACAGAGAGAGAGAGAGAGATTGACTGGAACACAGAGAGAGAGAGAGATTGACTGGAACACAGAGAGAGAGAGATTGACTGGAACACAGGGAGAGAGAGAGTTTGACTGGAACACAGAGAGAGAGAGATTGACTGGAACACAGGGAGAGAGAGATTGACTGGAACACAGAGAGAGAGAGAGATTGACTGGAACACAGAGAGAGAGATTGACTGGAACACAGGGAGAGAGAGATTGACTGGAACACAGAGCGACAGAGAGAGATTGACTGGAAAACAGAGAGAGACAGAGATTGACTGGAACACAGAGAGAGAGAGAGATTGACTGGAACACAGAGAGAGAGAGATTGACTGGAACACAGAGAGAGAGAGAGAGAGATTGACTGGAACACAGAGAGAGAGAGATTGACTGGAACACAGAGAGAGAGAGAGATTGACTGGAACACAGAGAGAGAGAGAGACAGAGAGAGATTGACTGGAACACAGAGAGAGAGAGAGATTGACTGGAACACAGAGAGAGAGAGATTGACTGGAACGCAGAGAGAGAGAGATTGACTGGAACACAGAGAGAGAGAGAGATTGACTGGAACACAGAGAGAGAGATTGACTGGAACACAGAGAGAGAGAGAGAGAGATTGACTGGAACACAGAGAGAGAGAGATTGACTGGAACAGAGGGAGAGAGAGATTGACTGGAACACAGGGAGAAAGCGAGAGATTGACTGGAACACAGGGAGAGAGATTGACTGGAACACAGGGAGAGAGAGAGAGATTGACTGGAGCACAGGGAGAGAGATTGACTGGAACACAGAGAGAGAGAGATTGACTGGAACACAGGGAGAGAGAGAGATTGACTGGAACACAGGGAGAGAGATTGACTGGAACACAGGGAGAGAGAGAGATTGACTGGAACACAGGGAGAGAGAGAGGGATTGACTGGTACACAGGGAGAGAGAGAGAGAGAGATTGACTGGAACACAGAGAGAGAGATTGACTGGAGCACAGAGAGAGAGAGTTTGACTGGAACACAGAGAGAGAGAGATTGACTGGAACACAGAGAGAGAGAGATTGACTGGAACACAGAGAGAGAGAGATTGAGTGGAACACAGGGAGAGAGAGAGATTAACTGGAACACAGAGAGAGAGATTGACTGGAACACAGGGAGAGAGGGATTGACTGGAACATAGAGAGAGAGATTGACTGGAACAAAGGGAGAGAGAGATTGACTGGAACACAGGGAGAGAGAGAGATTGACTGGAACACAGAGAGAGAGAGATTGACTGGAACACAGGGAGAGAGAGAGATTGACTGAAACACAGGGAGAGAGATTGACTGGAACACAGGGAGTGAGAGAGAGAGATAGACTGGTACACAGGGAGAGAGAGAGACAGAGATTGACTGGAACACAGAGAGAGAGATTGACTGGAGCACAGAGAGAGAGAGTTTGACTGGAACACAGAGAGAGAGAGAGATTGACTGGAACACAGAGAGAGAGAGATTGACTGGAACACAGAGAGAGAGAGATTGACTGGAACATAGGGAGAGAGGGATTGACTGGAACACAGAGAGAGAGAGATTGACTGGAACTCAGGGAGAGAGAGATTGACTGCAACACAGAGAGAGAGAGATTGACTGGTACAGGGAGAGAGAGAGATTGACTGGAACACAGAGAGAGAGAGATTGACTGGAACACAGAGAGAGAGAGATTGACTGGAAGACAGGGAGAGAGAGAGATTGACTGGAACACAGAAAGAGAGAGATTGACTGGAACACAGAGAGAGAGAGATTGACTGGAACACAGAGAGAGAGAGAGAGAGAGATTGACTGGAACACAGGGAGAGAGAGATTGACTGGAACACAGAGTGAGAGAGAGAGATTGACTGGAACACAGAGAGAGAGAGATTGACTGGAACACAGAGAGAGAGATTGACTGGAACACAGAGAGAGAGAGATTGACTGGAACACAGAGAGAGAGAGATTGACTGGAACACAGAGAGAGAGAGAGATTGACTGGAACACAGAGAGAGACAGATTGACTGGAACACAGAGAGAGAGAGAGCGAGATTGACTGGAACACAGAGAAAGAGAGAGATTGACTGGAACACAGAGAGAGAGAGATTGACTGGAACACAGAGAGAGAGAGAGATTGACTGGAACACAGGGAGAGAGAGATTGACTGGAACACAGAGAGAGAGAGAGCGAGATTGACTGGAACACAGAGAGAGAGAGAGATTGACTGGAACACAGAGAGAGAGAGATTGACTGGAACACAGAGAGAGAGAGAGATTGACTGGAACACAGGGAGAGAGAGATTGACTGGAACACAGAGAGAGAGAGAGAGAGATTGACTGGAACACAGAGAGAGAGAGAGATTGACTGGAACACAGAGAGAGACAGAGATTGACTGGAACACAGAGAGAGAGAGATTGACTGGAACACAGAGAGAGAGAGATTGACTGGAACACAGAGAGAGAGAGATTGACTGGAACACAGAGAGAGAGAGAGATTGACTGGAACACAGAGAGAGACAGAGATTGACTGGCACACAGAGAGAGAGAGATTGACTGGAACACAGGGAGAGAGAGATTGACTGGAACACAGAGAGAGAGAGAATGACTGGAACACAGAGAGAGAGAGAGAGATTGACTGGAACACAGAGAGAGAGAGAGATTGACTGGAAGACAGAGAGAGAGTGATTGACTGGAACACAGGGAGAGAGAGAGATTGACTGGAACACAGAGAGAGAGAGAGCGAGATTGACTGGAACACAGAGAGAGAGAGAGATTGACTGGAACACAGAGAGAGAGAGATTGACTGGAACACAGAGAGAGAGAGAGATAGACTGGAACACAGAGAGAGAGAGAGAGAGAGATTGACTGGAACACAGAGAGAGAGAGAGATTGACTGGAACACAGAGAGAGAGAGATTGACTGGAACACAGAGAGAGAGAGATTGACTGGAACACAGAGAGAGAGAGATTGACTGGAACACAGAGAGAGAGAGATTGACTGGAACACAGGGAGAGAGAGATTGACTGGAACAAAGAGAGAGAGAGATTGACTGGAACACAGGGAGAGAGAGATTGACTGGAACACAGAGAGAGAGAGAGATTGACTGGAACACAGAGAGAGAGAGAGATTGACTGGAACACAGAGAGAGAGAGATTGACTGGAACAAAGAGAGAGAGAGATTGACTGGAACACAGAGAGAGAGAGATTGACTGGAACACAGAGAGAGAGAGATTGACTGGAACACAGGGAGAGAGAGATTGACTGGAACAAAGAGAGAGAGAGATTGACTGGAACACAGAGAGAGAGAGATTGACTGGAACACAGAGAGAGAGAGATTGACTGGAACACAGAGAGAGAGAGATTGACTGGAACACAGGGAGAGAGAGAGAGATTGACTGGAACACAGAGAGAGAGAGATTGACTGGAACACAGGGAGAGAGAGATTGACTGGAACACAGGGAGAAAGAGAGAGATTGACTGGAACACAGGGAGAGAGATTGACTGGAACACAGGGAGAGAGAGAGATTGACTGGAACACAGGGAGAGAGAGAGAGATTGACTGGAACACAGGGAGAGAGATTGACTGGAACACAGAGAGAGAGAGATTGACTGGAACACAGGGAGAGAGAGAGATTGACTGGAACACAGGGAGAGAGATTGACTGGAACACAGGGAGAGAGAGAGATTGACTGGAACACAGGGAGAGAGAGAGAGATTGACTAGTACACAGGGAGAGAGAGAGAGAGAGATTGACTGGAATACAGAGAGAGAGATTGACTGGAGCACAGAGAGAGAGAGTTTGACTTGAACACAGAGAGAGAGAGAGATTGACTGGAACACAGAGAGAGAGAGATTGACTGGAACACAGAGAGAGAGAGATTGAGTGGAACACAGGGAGAGAGACAGATTAACTGGAACACAGAGAGAGAGATTGACTGGAACACAGGGAGAGAGAGATTGACTGGAACACAGAGAGAGAGAGATTGACTGGAACACAGGGAGAGAGAGATTGACTGGAACACAGGGAGAGAGAGAGATTGACTGGAACACAGAGAGAGAGAGATTGACTGGAACACAGGGAGAGAGAGAGATTGACTGGAACACAGAGAGAGAGAGATTGACTGGAACAGAGGGAGAGGGAGATTGACTGGAACACAGGGAGAAAGCGAGAGATTGACTGGAACACAGGGAGAGAGAGAGATTGACTGGAACACAGGGAGAGAGAGAGAGATTGACTGGAACACAGGGAGAGAGATTGACTGGAACACAGAGAGAGAGAGATTGACTGGAACACAGGGAGAGAGAGAGATTGACTGGAACACAGGGAGAGAGATTGACTGGAACACAGGGAGAGAGAGAGATTGACTGGAACACAGGGAGAGAGAGAGAGATTGACTGGTACACAGGGAGAGAGAGAGAGAGATTGACTGGAACACAGAGAGAGAGATTGACTGGAGCACAGAGAGAGAGAGTTTGACTGGAACACAGAGAGAGAGAGAGATTGACTGGAACACAGAGAGAGAGAGATTGACTGGAACACAGAGAGAGAGAGATTGAGTGGAACACAGGGAGAGAGAGAGATTAACTGGAACACAGAGAGAGAGATTGACTGGAACACAGGGAGAGAGGGATTGACTGGAACACAGAGAGAGAGAGATTGACT
>NW_027600506.1:0-13862 GCF_964194155.1 Cetorhinus maximus | reverse complement strand
CATGTTTATCCCCATTACCAATCCAGTTTTATCCCCATTAGCCCTCCAAGTTTATCCCCATTAGCCCTCCAGTTTTATCACCACTTGCCCTGCATGTTTATCCTCATTAGCCCTCCAGGTTTATCCCCATTAGCCCTCCAGTTCTATCCCCATTTGCCCTCCAAGTTTATCCCCAAAAGCACTCCAGTTTTATCCCGATTAGACCTCCAGTTTTATCCCCATTCACCCACCATGTTTATCCACATTAGCCCTCCAGTTTTATCCCCATTAGCCCTGCAGGTTTATCCCCATTAGCCCATCAGTTTTATACCCATTCGCCCTCCAAATTTATCCAAATTAGCCCTCCAAATTTATCCCCATTAACCATTCAGTTTTATTCCCATTAGCCCTCCATGTTTATCCCATTTAGCCATCCAGTTTTATCCCCATTGGCCCTCCAAGTTTATCCCCATTAGCCCTCCAGTTTTATCCCCATTCGCCCGCCATGTTTATCCCCATTAGCCGTGCAACTTCATCCCCATTAGCCCTACAGGTTTATCCCCGTTCGCCCTCCAGGTTTTTCCCCATAAGCCCTCCAATTTATCCCCATTAGCACTCCAGTTTTATCCCCATTAGCCCTCCAAGCTTATCCCCATTAGCCCTCCACGTTTATCCCCATTTGCCCTCCAGTTTTATCACCATTAGCCCTCCATGTTTATCCCATTTAGCCATCCAATTTATCCCCATTAGCCCTCCAGTTTTATCCCCATTCGCCCTCCAGGTTTATCCCCAATAGCCCTCCTGGTTTATACCCAATAACCCTCCAACTTTATCCCCATTAGCCCTCCAAGTTTATCCCCAATAGCCCTCCAGGTTTATCCCCAATAGCCCTCCATGTTTATCCCCATTAGCCCTGCAAGTTTATCCCTATTAGCCCTTCAGTTTTATCCCCATTCGCCCTCCAGGTTTTTCCCCAATAACCCTCCATGTTTATCCCCATTAGCACTCCGGTTTTATCCCCATTAGCCCTACAAGCTTATCCCCATTAGCCCTCCAGGTTTATCCCCATTAGCCCTCCACTTTTATCCGCATTCGCCTTCCAAGTTTATCCCCATTTGCCCTGCATGTTTATGCTCATTAGCCCTACACGTTTATCCTCATTAGCCCTCCAGTTCTAACACCATTTGCCCTCCAAGTTTATCCCCAAAAGCCCTCCAGTTGTATCCCCATTAGCCCTCCAGTTTTATCCCCATTCAGCCTCCAAGTTTATCCCCATTAGCCCTCCAGTTTTATCCCCATTCGCCCCTCATGGTTATCCCCATTAGCCCTCCAAGTTTATCCCCATTAGCCCTGCAGGTTTATCCCCATTAGCCCTTCAGTTTTATCCCCATTCGACCTCCATGTTTTTCCCCAATGGCCCTCCAATTTATCCCCATTAGCAATCCAGTTTAATCCCCATTAGTCCTCCAAGTTTATTAACCCTGCATGTTTATCCCCATAAGCCCTACACGTTTATCCCCATTAGCCCTCCAGTTCTATCCCCATTTGCCCTCCAAGTTTATCCCGAAAAGCCCTCCAGTTTTATCCACATTAGCCCTCCAGTTTTAGACCCATTAGCCCTCCAGTTTTATCCCCTTTAGCCCTCCAGTTTTATCCCCATTCATCCTCCAAGTTTATCCCCATTACCCCTCCATGTTTATCCCCATTAGCCCTGCAAGTTTATCCCCATTAGCCCTGCAGGTTTATCCCCATTAGCCCTTCAGTTTTATCCCCATTCGCCCTCCAATTCTATCCCCATTAGCCCTCCAATTTATCCCCATTAACACTCCAGTTTTATCCCCAATAGCCCTCCAAGCATATCCCCATTAGCCCTCCAAGTTTATCCCAATTAGCCCTCCAGTTTTATTCCCCTTAGCCCTCCAGTTTCATCCCCATTAGCCCTCCAGGTTTATCCCCATTAGCCCTCCAAGTTTATCCCCATTAGCAATCCAGTTTTCTCCCCATTAACCCTCCAACTTTATCCCCATTAGCCCTCCAGGTTTATCCGCATTTAGCCTGCAAGTTTATCCCCATTAGCCCTACAAGTTTATCCCCATTCACCCTCCAAGTTTATCCGCATTAGCCCTCTAGCTTTATCCCCATTCTCCCTCCAAATTTATACCTATTCGCCCTCCAGGTTTATCCCCATTAGCCCTCCAGTTTTATCCCCATTGTCCCTCCAAGTTTATCCCAATTAGCCCTCCAGTTTTATCCCCATTCGCCCTCCAAGTTTATCCCCATTTTCCGTCCAAGTTTATCCCCATTAGCAATCCAGTTTTATCCCCATTAGCCCACCAAGTTTATCCCCATTAGCCCTCCAGTTTTATCCCCATTAGCCCTCCATGTTTATCCCCATTAGCCCTCCAGTTTTATCACCATTTGCCCTGCAGGTTTATCCTCATTCGCCCTCAAGTGTATCCCCATTAGCCCTCCAGGTTTATCCCCATTAGCCCTCCAAGTTTATCTCCATTAGCCCTCCAAGTTTATCCCAATTAGCCCTCCAGGTTTATCCCCATTAGCAATCCAGTTTTATCCCCATTAGCCCTCCACGTTTATCCCCATTAGACCTTCAGGTTTATCCCCATTAGCCCTGGAAGTTTATCCCCATTAGCCCTCCTGGTTTATCCTCATTAGCCCTCTAGTTCTATCACCATTTGCCTTGCAAGTTTATCCCCATTGTCCCTCCAAGTTTATCCCAATTAGCCCTCCAGTTTTATCCCCATTCGCCCTCCAATTTATCCCCAGTCGCCCTCCAGGTTTATCCCTATTGGCCTGCATGTTTGTCCCCATTAGCCCTACATGTTTATCCCCATTAGCCCACTAGTTCTATCCGCATTACCTTCCAAGTTTATCCCCAAAAGCCCTCCAGTTTTATCCCCATTAGCCCTCAGTTTTATCCCCTTTAGCCCTCCAGTTTTGTCCCCATTCAGCCTCCAAGTTTATCCCCATTAGCCCTCCAGTTTTATCCCCATTCGCCCTCCAAATTTATCCCCATTAACCCTCCTGTTTTATCCCCATTCAGCGTCCAAGTTTATCCCCATTAGCACTCCAGTTTTATCCCCATTCGCCCCCCCATGTTTATCCCCATTAGCCCTACACTTTTATCCTCATTAGCCCTCCAAGTTTATCCCCATTTTCCCTCCAGTTCTACCCCATTTGCCCTCCCAGGTTTATCCCCAAAAGCCCTCCAGTTTTATCCCCATTAGTCCTCCACATTTATCCCCTTTAGCCCTCCAAATGTATCCCTATTCGCCCACCAGGATTATCCCCATTAGCCCTCCAGTTTTATCCACATTAGCCCTCCAAGTTTATCCGCATTAGCCCTCCAAGTTTATCCCCATGAGCAATCCAGTTTAATCCCCATTAGTCCTCCAAGTTTACCCCATTCGCCCTCCAAGTTATCCCCATTCGCCTTCCAAGTTTATCCCCATTAGCAATCCAGTTTAATCCCCATTAGTCCTCCATGTTTATCCCCATTCGCCCTCCAAGTTATCCCCATTCGCCCTCCAAGTTTATTCCCATTAGCCATCCAGTTTTATACCCATTTGCCCTCCAAGCTTATCCCCATTAGTCCTCCACGTTTCTCCCCATTAGCCCTCCAGTTTCATCACCATTCGTCCTCCACGTTTATCCCCATTAGCCCTCCAGGTTTATCCCCATTCGCCCTCCAATTTATCCCCATTCGCCCTCCAAGTTTATCCCCATTTGCCCTGCATGTTTATCCCCATTAGCCCTACACGTTTATCCTCATTACCCCTCCATGTTTATCCCCATTAGCCCTCCAGTTTTATCACCATTCGTCCTCCACGTTTATCCCCATTAGCCCACCAAATTTTTCCCTATTCGCCCTGCAGGTTTATCCCCATTAGCCCTCCAGTTTTATCCCCATTAGCCCTCCAAGTTTATCCGCATTAGCCCTCCAAGTTTATCCCCATTAGCAATCCAGTTTAATCCCCATTAGTCCTCCATGTTTATCCCCATTCGCCCTCCAAGTTATCCCCATTCGCCCTCCAAGTTTATTCCCATTAGCCATCCAGTTTTATACCCATTTGCCCTCCAAGCTTATCCCCATTAGTCCTCCACGTTTCTCCCCATCAGCCCTCCAGTTTCATCACCATTCGTCCTCCACGTTTATCCCCATTAGCCCTCCAAATTTTTCCCTATTCGCCCTCCAGGTTTATCCCCACTAGCCCTCCAGTTTTATCTCCATTAGCCCTCCAAGTTTATCCGCATTAGCTCTCCAAGTTTATCCCCATTAGCAATCCAGTTTAAACCCCATTAGTCCTCCAGGTTTATCCCCATTAGCCCTCCAGTTTTGTCCCCATTAGCCCTCCAGCTTTATCCCCATTAGCCCTCCAGTTTTATCCCCTTTAGCCCTCCAGTTTTGTCCCCATTCAGCCTCCAAGTTTCTCCCCATTAGCCCCCCATGTTTATCCCCATTAGCCCTACACGATTATCATCCTTAGCCCTCCAAGTTTATCCCCATTTTCCCTCCAGTTCTACCCCATTCGCCCTCCCAGGTTTATCCCCAAAAGCCCTCCAGTTTTATCCCCATTAGTCCTCCACATTTATCCCCATTAACCCTCCAAATGTATCCCTATTCGCCCACCAGGATTATCCCCATTAGCCCTCCAGTTTTATCCCCATTAGCCCTCCAGGTTTATCCCAATTAGCCCTCCAGTTTTATCCCCATTCGCCCTACAAGTTTATCCCCATTAGCCCTCCAGTTTTATCCCCATTCGCCCCCTATGTTTATCCCCCATTAGCCCTCCAAGCTTATCCCCATTAGTCCTCCACGTTTATCCCCATTAGCACTCCAGTTTTATCCCCATTCGCCCCCCATGTTTATCCCCATTAGCCATACACGTTTAGCCTCATTAGCCCTCCAAGTTTATCGCCATTTTCCCTCCAGTTCTACCCCATTCGCCCTCCCAAGTTTATCCCCAAAAGCCCTCCAGTTTTATCCCCATTAGTCCTCCACATTTATCCCCATTAGCCCTCCAAATGTATCCCTATTCGCCCACCAGGATTATCCCCATTAGCCCTCCAGTTTTATCCCCATTAGCCCTCCAGGTTTATCCCAATTAGCCCTCCAGTTTTATCCCCATTCGCCCTACAAGTTTATCCCCATTAGACCTCCATGTTTATCCCCATTAGCAATCCAGTTTTATCCCCATTCGCCCTACAAGTTTATCTCCAAAAGCCCTCCAGTTTTAGCCCCATTAGCCCTCCAGTTTTATCCCCTTTACCCCGCTAGTTTTATCCCCATTCAGCCTCCATGTTTATCCCCATTAGCCCTCCAGTTTTATCCCCATTTGCCCCCCATGCTTATCCCCATTAGCCCTCCAAGTTTATCCCTGTTAGCGCTGCAGGTTTATCCCCATTAGACCTACAGGTCTATCCCCATTAGTCCTCGAGTTTTATCCGCATTCGCCCTCCAAGTTTATCCCCATTCGCCCTACAACATTATCCCCATTAGCCCTGAAAGTTTATCACCATTCGCCCTCCAGGTTTATCCCTATTTGCCCACCAAGTTTACCCCCATTAGCCCTCCAGGTTTATCCCAATGAGCCCTCAAATTTGATCCTCATTCGCCCCCCAAGTTTATCCCCAATAGCCCTGTAAGTTTATCCCCATTAGCCCTGCAAGTTTATCCCCATTAGCCCTTCAGTTTTGTCCCCATTAGCCCTCCAAGCTTTACCCCATTTGCCCTCCAAGTTTATCCCCATTAGCCCTCCAGTTTTGTCCCCATTCGCCCTACAAAGTTATCCCCATTAACCCTCCAAGTTTATCCCCATTAGTCCTCCAAGTTAATCCCCAATAGCCCTCCAGTTTTATCCGCATTCGCCCTCCAAGTTTATCCCCATTAGCCCTACACGTTTATCCTCATTAGCACTCCAAGTTTAACACCATTAGCCCTCCATTTCTATCCCCATTCGCCCTACAAGTTTATCCCCATTATCCCTCCAGTTTTATCCCCATTAGCCCTCCAGTTTTGTCCCCACTCAGCCTCCAGGTTTATCCCCATTAGCCCTCCAGTTTTATCCCCATTCGCCCCCCATGTTTATCCCCATTAGCTCTGCAAGTTCATCCCCATTAGCCCTGCAGGTGTATCCCCATTAGCCCTGCAAGTTTATCCCCATTAGCCCTGCAGGTTTATCCCCATTAGCCCTTCAGTTTTATCCCCATTCGCCCTCCAGGTTTTTCCCCATTAGCCCTCCAATTTATCCCGATTCGCCCTCCAAGTTTATCCCCATTAGCCCTCCAAGTTTATCCCCATTAGCCCTCCAGTTTTATCACCATTTGCCCTGCATGTTTATCCCCATTAGCCCTCCAAGTTTATCCCCATTAGCCCTCCAGTTCTATCCTCATTTGCCCTCCAAGTTTATGCCCATTAGCCCTCCAGTTTTATCACCACTTGCCCTGCATGTTTATCCCCATTAGCCCTCCAAGTTATCCCCATTTGCCCTCCAAGTTTATCCCCATTACCAATCCAGTTCTACCCCATTCGCCCTCCCAAGTTTATCCCCAAAAGCCCTCCAGTTTTATCCCCATTAGTCCTCCACATTTATCACCATTAGCCCTCCAAATGTATCCCTATTCGCCCACCAGGATTATCCCCATTTGCCCTCCAGTTTTATCCCCATTCGCCCTACAAGTTTATCCCCAAAAGCCCTCCAGCTTTACCCCCATTAGCCCTCCTGTTTTATCCCCATTATCCCTCCAGTTTTATCCCCATTAGCCCTCCAGTTTTGTCCCCACTCAGCCTCCAGGTTGATCCCCATTACCCCTCCAGTTTTATCCCCATTCGCCCCCCATGTTTATCCCCATTAGCCCTCCAAGCTTATCCCCATTAGCCATCCACGTTTATCCCCATTAGCCCTCCAGTTTTATCACCATTCGCCCTCCAGGTTTATCCCAATTAGCCCTCCAGTTTTATCCCGATTCGCCCTCCAAGTTTATCCCCATTAGCCCTCCAAGTTTATCCCCATTAGCCCTCCAGTTTTATCACCATTTGCCCTGCATGTTTATCCTCATTAGCCCTCCAAGTTATCCCCATTTGCCCTCCAAGTTTATCCCCATTACCAATCCAGTTTTATCCCCATTAGCCCTCCAAGTTTATCCCCATTAGCCCTCCAGTTCTATCCCCATTTGCCCTCCAAGTTTATGCCCATTAGCCCTCCAGTTTTATCACCACTTGCCCTGCATGTTTATCCCCATTAGCCCTCCAAGTTATCCCCATTTGCCCTCCAAGTTTATCCCCATTACCAATCCAGTTCTACCCCATTCGCCCTCCCAAGTTTATCCCCAAAAGCCCTCCAAGTTTATCCCCATTAGTCCTCCACATTTATCACCATTAGCCCTCCAAATGTATCCCTATTCGCCCACCAGGATTATCCCCATTTGCCCTCCAGTTTTATCCCCATTCGCCCTACAAGTTTATCCCCATTAGCCCTACAGGTTTATCCCCATTAGCAATCCAGTTTTATCCCCATTCGCCCTACAAGTTTATCTCCAAAAGCCCATCAGTTTTAGCCCCATTAGCCCTCCAGTTTTAACCCCTTTATCCCGCCAGTTTTATCCCCATTCAGCCTCCACGTTTATCCCCATTAGCCCTCCAGTTTTATCCCCATTCGCCCTCCAAGTTTATCCCCATTAGCCCTCCATGTTTATCCCCATTAGCACTCCAGTTTTATCCCCATTCGCCCCCCAAGCTTATCCCCATTAGCCCTCCAAGTTTATCCCCATTAACCCTCCAAGTTTATCCCCATTAGCCCTCCATGTTTATCCCCATTAGCCCTCCAGTTTTATCCGCATTCGCCTTCCAAGTTTATCCCCATTAGCCCTGCATGTATATCACCATTAGCCCTACACGTATATCCTCATTAGCCCTCCAAGTTTATCCCCATTAGCCCTCCAGTTCTATCCCCATTCGCCCTCCAAGTTTATCCCCCAAAGCCCTCCAGTTTTACCCCCATTAGCCCTCCTGCTTTATCCCCATTAGCCCTCCAGTTATATCCACATTAGCCCTCCAGTTTTATCCCCATTCAGCCTCCAAGTTTATTCCCATTAGCCCTCCAGTTTTATCCGAATTTGCACCCCATGTTTATCCCCATTAGCCGTGCAAGTTCATCCCCATTAGCCCTACAGGTTTATCCCCATTAGCCCTGCAAGTTTATCCCCATTAGCCCTGCAGGTTTATCCCTATTAGCCCTTCAGTTTTATCCCCATTCGCCCTCCAGGTTTTTCCCCATAAGCCCTCCAATTTATCCCCATTAGCACTCCAGTTTTATCCCCATTAGCCCTCCAAGCTTATCCCCATTAGCCCTCCACATTTATCCCCATTTGCCCTCCAGTTTTATCACCATTCGCCCTCCAGGTTTATCCCAATTAGCCCTCCAGTTTTATCCCGATTCGCCCTCCAAGTTTATCCCCATTAGCCCTCCAAGTTTATCCCCATTAGCAATCCAGTTTTATCCCCATTAGACCTCCAAGTTTCTCCCCATTTTCCCTCCTGTTTTATCACCATTTGCCCTGCATGTTTATCCTCATTAGCCCTCCAACTTATACCCATTTGTCCTCCATGTTTATCCCCATTACCAATCCAGTTTTATCCCCATTAGCCCTCCAAGTTTATCCCCATTAGCCCTCCAGTTTTATCACCACTTGCCCTGCATGTTTATCCTCATTAGCCCTCCAGGTTTATCCCCATTAGCCCTCCAGTTCTATCCCCATTTGCCCTCCAAGTTTATCCCCAAAAGCACTCCAGTTTTATCCCGATTAGACCTCCAGTTTTATCCCCATTCACCCACCATGTTTATCCACATTAGCCCTCCAGTTTTATCCCCATTAGCCCTGCAGGTTTATCCCCATTAGCCCATCAGTTTTATACCCATTCGCCCTCCAAATTTATCCAAATTAGCCCTCCAAATTTATCCCCATTAACCATTCAGTTTTATTCCCATTAGCCCTCCATGTTTATCCCATTTAGCCATCCAGTTTTATCCCCATTGGCCCTCCAAGTTTATCCCCATTAGCCCTCCAGTTTTATCCCCATTCGCCCGCCATGTTTATCCCCATTAGCCGTGCAACTTCATCCCCATTAGCCCTACAGGTTTATCCCCGTTCGCCCTCCAGGTTTTTCCCCATAAGCCCTCCAATTTATCCCCATTAGCACTCCAGTTTTATCCCCATTAGCCCTCCAAGCTTATCCCCATTAGCCCTCCACGTTTATCCCCATTTGCCCTCCAGTTTTATCACCATTAGCCCTCCATGTTTATCCCATTTAGCCATCCAATTTATCCCCATTAGCCCTCCAGTTTTATCCCCATTCGCCCTCCAGGTTTATCCCCAATAGCCCTCCTGGTTTATACCCAATAACCCTCCAACTTTATCCCCATTAGCCCTCCAAGTTTATCCCCAATAGCCCTCCAGGTTTATCCCCAATAGCCCTCCATGTTTATCCCCATTAGCCCTGCAAGTTTATCCCTATTAGCCCTTCAGTTTTATCCCCATTCGCCCTCCAGGTTTTTCCCCAATAACCCTCCATGTTTATCCCCATTAGCACTCCGGTTTTATCCCCATTAGCCCTACAAGCTTATCCCCATTAGCCCTCCAGGTTTATCCCCATTAGCCCTCCACTTTTATCCGCATTCGCCTTCCAAGTTTATCCCCATTTGCCCTGCATGTTTATGCTCATTAGCCCTACACGTTTATCCTCATTAGCCCTCCAGTTCTAACACCATTTGCCCTCCAAGTTTATCCCCAAAAGCCCTCCAGTTGTATCCCCATTAGCCCTCCAGTTTTATCCCCATTCAGCCTCCAAGTTTATCCCCATTAGCCCTCCAGTTTTATCCCCATTCGCCCCTCATGGTTATCCCCATTAGCCCTCCAAGTTTATCCCCATTAGCCCTGCAGGTTTATCCCCATTAGCCCTTCAGTTTTATCCCCATTCGACCTCCATGTTTTTCCCCAATGGCCCTCCAATTTATCCCCATTAGCAATCCAGTTTAATCCCCATTAGTCCTCCAAGTTTATTAACCCTGCATGTTTATCCCCATAAGCCCTACACGTTTATCCCCATTAGCCCTCCAGTTCTATCCCCATTTGCCCTCCAAGTTTATCCCGAAAAGCCCTCCAGTTTTATCCACATTAGCCCTCCAGTTTTAGACCCATTAGCCCTCCAGTTTTATCCCCTTTAGCCCTCCAGTTTTATCCCCATTCATCCTCCAAGTTTATCCCCATTACCCCTCCATGTTTATCCCCATTAGCCCTGCAAGTTTATCCCCATTAGCCCTGCAGGTTTATCCCCATTAGCCCTTCAGTTTTATCCCCATTCGCCCTCCAATTCTATCCCCATTAGCCCTCCAATTTATCCCCATTAACACTCCAGTTTTATCCCCAATAGCCCTCCAAGCATATCCCCATTAGCCCTCCAAGTTTATCCCAATTAGCCCTCCAGTTTTATTCCCCTTAGCCCTCCAGTTTCATCCCCATTAGCCCTCCAGGTTTATCCCCATTAGCCCTCCAAGTTTATCCCCATTAGCAATCCAGTTTTCTCCCCATTAACCCTCCAACTTTATCCCCATTAGCCCTCCAGGTTTATCCGCATTTAGCCTGCAAGTTTATCCCCATTAGCCCTACAAGTTTATCCCCATTCACCCTCCAAGTTTATCCGCATTAGCCCTCTAGCTTTATCCCCATTCTCCCTCCAAATTTATACCTATTCGCCCTCCAGGTTTATCCCCATTAGCCCTCCAGTTTTATCCCCATTGTCCCTCCAAGTTTATCCCAATTAGCCCTCCAGTTTTATCCCCATTCGCCCTCCAAGTTTATCCCCATTTTCCGTCCAAGTTTATCCCCATTAGCAATCCAGTTTTATCCCCATTAGCCCACCAAGTTTATCCCCATTAGCCCTCCAGTTTTATCCCCATTAGCCCTCCATGTTTATCCCCATTAGCCCTCCAGTTTTATCACCATTTGCCCTGCAGGTTTATCCTCATTCGCCCTCAAGTGTATCCCCATTAGCCCTCCAGGTTTATCCCCATTAGCCCTCCAAGTTTATCTCCATTAGCCCTCCAAGTTTATCCCAATTAGCCCTCCAGGTTTATCCCCATTAGCAATCCAGTTTTATCCCCATTAGCCCTCCACGTTTATCCCCATTAGACCTTCAGGTTTATCCCCATTAGCCCTGGAAGTTTATCCCCATTAGCCCTCCTGGTTTATCCTCATTAGCCCTCTAGTTCTATCACCATTTGCCTTGCAAGTTTATCCCCATTGTCCCTCCAAGTTTATCCCAATTAGCCCTCCAGTTTTATCCCCATTCGCCCTCCAATTTATCCCCAGTCGCCCTCCAGGTTTATCCCTATTGGCCTGCATGTTTGTCCCCATTAGCCCTACATGTTTATCCCCATTAGCCCACTAGTTCTATCCGCATTACCTTCCAAGTTTATCCCCAAAAGCCCTCCAGTTTTATCCCCATTAGCCCTCAGTTTTATCCCCTTTAGCCCTCCAGTTTTGTCCCCATTCAGCCTCCAAGTTTATCCCCATTAGCCCTCCAGTTTTATCCCCATTCGCCCTCCAAATTTATCCCCATTAACCCTCCTGTTTTATCCCCATTCAGCGTCCAAGTTTATCCCCATTAGCACTCCAGTTTTATCCCCATTCGCCCCCCCATGTTTATCCCCATTAGCCCTACACTTTTATCCTCATTAGCCCTCCAAGTTTATCCCCATTTTCCCTCCAGTTCTACCCCATTTGCCCTCCCAGGTTTATCCCCAAAAGCCCTCCAGTTTTATCCCCATTAGTCCTCCACATTTATCCCCTTTAGCCCTCCAAATGTATCCCTATTCGCCCACCAGGATTATCCCCATTAGCCCTCCAGTTTTATCCACATTAGCCCTCCAAGTTTATCCGCATTAGCCCTCCAAGTTTATCCCCATGAGCAATCCAGTTTAATCCCCATTAGTCCTCCAAGTTTACCCCATTCGCCCTCCAAGTTATCCCCATTCGCCTTCCAAGTTTATCCCCATTAGCAATCCAGTTTAATCCCCATTAGTCCTCCATGTTTATCCCCATTCGCCCTCCAAGTTATCCCCATTCGCCCTCCAAGTTTATTCCCATTAGCCATCCAGTTTTATACCCATTTGCCCTCCAAGCTTATCCCCATTAGTCCTCCACGTTTCTCCCCATTAGCCCTCCAGTTTCATCACCATTCGTCCTCCACGTTTATCCCCATTAGCCCTCCAGGTTTATCCCCATTCGCCCTCCAATTTATCCCCATTCGCCCTCCAAGTTTATCCCCATTTGCCCTGCATGTTTATCCCCATTAGCCCTACACGTTTATCCTCATTACCCCTCCATGTTTATCCCCATTAGCCCTCCAGTTTTATCACCATTCGTCCTCCACGTTTATCCCCATTAGCCCACCAAATTTTTCCCTATTCGCCCTGCAGGTTTATCCCCATTAGCCCTCCAGTTTTATCCCCATTAGCCCTCCAAGTTTATCCGCATTAGCCCTCCAAGTTTATCCCCATTAGCAATCCAGTTTAATCCCCATTAGTCCTCCATGTTTATCCCCATTCGCCCTCCAAGTTATCCCCATTCGCCCTCCAAGTTTATTCCCATTAGCCATCCAGTTTTATACCCATTTGCCCTCCAAGCTTATCCCCATTAGTCCTCCACGTTTCTCCCCATCAGCCCTCCAGTTTCATCACCATTCGTCCTCCACGTTTATCCCCATTAGCCCTCCAAATTTTTCCCTATTCGCCCTCCAGGTTTATCCCCACTAGCCCTCCAGTTTTATCTCCATTAGCCCTCCAAGTTTATCCGCATTAGCTCTCCAAGTTTATCCCCATTAGCAATCCAGTTTAAACCCCATTAGTCCTCCAGGTTTATCCCCATTAGCCCTCCAGTTTTGTCCCCATTAGCCCTCCAGCTTTATCCCCATTAGCCCTCCAGTTTTATCCCCTTTAGCCCTCCAGTTTTGTCCCCATTCAGCCTCCAAGTTTCTCCCCATTAGCCCCCCATGTTTATCCCCATTAGCCCTACACGATTATCATCCTTAGCCCTCCAAGTTTATCCCCATTTTCCCTCCAGTTCTACCCCATTCGCCCTCCCAGGTTTATCCCCAAAAGCCCTCCAGTTTTATCCCCATTAGTCCTCCACATTTATCCCCATTAACCCTCCAAATGTATCCCTATTCGCCCACCAGGATTATCCCCATTAGCCCTCCAGTTTTATCCCCATTAGCCCTCCAGGTTTATCCCAATTAGCCCTCCAGTTTTATCCCCATTCGCCCTACAAGTTTATCCCCATTAGCCCTCCAGTTTTATCCCCATTCGCCCCCTATGTTTATCCCCCATTAGCCCTCCAAGCTTATCCCCATTAGTCCTCCACGTTTATCCCCATTAGCACTCCAGTTTTATCCCCATTCGCCCCCCATGTTTATCCCCATTAGCCATACACGTTTAGCCTCATTAGCCCTCCAAGTTTATCGCCATTTTCCCTCCAGTTCTACCCCATTCGCCCTCCCAAGTTTATCCCCAAAAGCCCTCCAGTTTTATCCCCATTAGTCCTCCACATTTATCCCCATTAGCCCTCCAAATGTATCCCTATTCGCCCACCAGGATTATCCCCATTAGCCCTCCAGTTTTATCCCCATTAGCCCTCCAGGTTTATCCCAATTAGCCCTCCAGTTTTATCCCCATTCGCCCTACAAGTTTATCCCCATTAGACCTCCATGTTTATCCCCATTAGCAATCCAGTTTTATCCCCATTCGCCCTACAAGTTTATCTCCAAAAGCCCTCCAGTTTTAGCCCCATTAGCCCTCCAGTTTTATCCC
>NW_027600505.1:0-13876 GCF_964194155.1 Cetorhinus maximus | reverse complement strand
CACAACAGAGCCAAGCAGACCAAAACATAGCCAATCAGAGGCAAACAGAGCCAGAAAGAGCACAACAGAGACAAACAGAGCAAACCTGAGCCAAACAGAGCCAAACGGAGTCAAACAGCGCAAAGCAGAGCCATACAGAGCCAAACAGAGCAAAACAGAGTGAAACAGAGGAAAGCAGAGCCAGACACAGCCAAACAGAGCCAAACAGACATAACAGAGCCAAACATGCCAACAGTCAAAACGGAGCCAAACATGCAAACAGTCCAAAAAGAGCCAACAGAGCCAAACAGCAAGACAGAGCCTACAGAGCAAAACAGAGCCAAACAGAGCCATACAGAACAAGCAAAGCAGAGCCAAACAGAGCCAAACAGAGCACAGCAGGAGCCACACAGAGCCAAACAGATTAAACAGAGCCAAACAGAGCCAAACAGAGCCAAACAGAGCCAAACAGAGCACAACAGAGCCACACAGAGCCAAGCAGAGCCAAACATAGCCAAGCAGAGCAAATCAGAGCCAAACAGAGCAAAACAGAGTCGGACAGAGCAAAATAGAGCCATACAGAGCCGAACAGAGCCAAACAGAGGCAGACAGAGCAAAACAGAGCCTAACAGAGCCAAACAGAGCAAAGCAGAGCCAAACAGAGCCAAACAGAGCCAAACAGAGCCAAACAGAGCACAACAGAGCCAAACAGAGCCAAACAGATTAAACAGAGCCAAACAGAGGCAGACAGAGCAAAACAGAGTCAACACTGCAAAACAGAGCCAAACAGAGCAAAACAGAGCCAAACAGTGCCAAACAGAGTCAAACGGAGCAAAACAGAGCCAAACAAAGCCAATCAGAGCCAAAAAGAGCACAACAGAGCACAACAGAGCGAAACTGAGATAAACAGATCCAAATAGAGCCAAACAGAGCCGAACAAGGCAAAACAGATCCAAACAGTGCCAAACAGAGTCAAACGGAGCAAAACAGAGCCAAACAAAGCCAATCAGAGCCAAACAGAGCACAACAGAGCACAACAGAGCGAAACTGAGATAAACAGATCCAAATAGAGCCAAACAGAGCCGAACAAGGCCAAACAGAGCCAAACAGAGCACAACAGAGCCACACAGAGCCAAGCAGAGCCAAACAGTTTAAACAGAGCCAAACAGAGCCAAACAGAGCCAAACAGAGCACAACAGAGCCAAACAGAGCCAAAAAGAGCCAAACAGATTAAACAGAGCCAAACAGAGCCAAACGGAGCACAACAGAGCCACACAGAGCCAAGCAGAGCCAAGCAGAGCCAAACATA
Source organism: Cetorhinus maximus (assembly GCF_964194155.1). Taxonomy (NCBI): domain Eukaryota; kingdom Metazoa; phylum Chordata; class Chondrichthyes; order Lamniformes; family Cetorhinidae; genus Cetorhinus; species Cetorhinus maximus. The sequence goes on along the minus strand of NW_027600505.1, from coordinate 12,588 downwards.
GCCAAGCAGAGCCAAGCAGAGCAAATCAGAGCCCAACAGAGCAAAACAGAGTCAGACAGAGCAAACCAGAGCAAACAGAGCCGAACAGAGCCAAACAGAGGCAGACAGAGCAAAACAGAGCTAAACAGAGACAAACAGAGCCAAACAGAGCACAACAGAGCAAAACAGAGCCAAACAGAGCAAAATATAGCCAAACAGAGCTACACGGAGCCAAACATGGCCAAACAGAGCAAAACAGAGCCAAACAGTGCCAATCAGAGTCAAGCAGAGCCAAACAGAGCCAAACAAAGCCAAAAAGAGGCAAACAGAGCCAATCAGAGCACAACAGAGCAAAGCAGAGCCAAACAGAGCCAAACAGAGCACAGCAGAGCCACACAGAGCCAAACAGATTAAACAGAGCCAAACAGAGCCAAACAGAGCCAAACAGAGCACAACAGAGCCACACAGAGCCAAGCAGAGCCAAACATAGCCAAGCAGAGCCAAGCAGAGCAAATCAGAGCCAAACAGAGCAAAACAGAGTCGGACAGAGCAAAATAGAGCCATACAGAGCCGAACAGAGCCAAACAGAGGCAGACAGAGCAAAACAGAGCCAAACAGAGCCAAACAGAGCAAAGCAGAGCCAAACAGAGCCAAACAGAGCCAAACAGAGCCAAACAGAGCACAACAGAGCCAAACAGAGCCAAACAGATTAAACAGAGCCAAACAGAGGCAGACAGAGCAAAACAGAGTCAACACTGCAAAACAGAGCCAAACAGAGCAAAACAGAGCCAAACAGTGCCAAACAGAGTCAAACGGAGCAAAACAGAGCCAAACAAAGCCAATCAGAGCCAAAAAGAGCACAACAGAGCACAACAGAGCGAAACTGAGATAAACAGATCCAAATAGAGCCAAACAGAGCCGAACAAGGCAAAACAGATCCAAACAGTGCCAAACAGAGTCAAACGGAGCAAAACAGAGCCAAACAAAGCCAATCAGAGCCAAACAGAGCACAACAGAGCACAACAGAGCGAAACTGAGATAAACAGATCCAAATAGAGCCAAACAGAGCCGAACAAGGCCAAACAGAGCCAAACAGAGCACAACAGAGCCACACAGAGCCAAGCAGAGCCAAACAGTTTAAACAGAGCCAAACAGAGCCAAACAGAGCCAAACAGAGCACAACAGAGCCAAACAGAGCCAAAAAGAGCCAAACAGATTAAACAGAGCCAAACAGAGCCAAACGGAGCACAACAGAGCCACACAGAGCCAAGCAGAGCCAAGCAGAGCCAAACATAGCCAAGCAGAGCCAAGCAGAGCAAATCAGAGCCCAACAGAGCAAAACAGAGTCAGACAGAGCAAACCAGAGCAAACAGAGCCGAACAGAGCCAAACAGAGGCAGACAGAGCAAAACAGAGCTAAACAGAGACAAACAGAGCCAAACAGAGCACAACAGAGTAAAACAGAGCCAAACAGACCAAAACAGATTGAAACAGAGCAGAACAGAGCCAAACAGGGCCAAACAGAGCCGAACAGAGCCAAACAGAGCAATATATAGCCAAACAGAGCTACACGGAGCCAAACATGGCCAAACAGAGCAAAACAGAGCCAAACAGTGCCAAACAGAGTCAAACAGAGCCAAGCAGAGCCAAACAAAGCCAAACAGAGGCAAACAGAGCCAATCAGAGCACAACAGAGCAAAGCAGAGCCAAACAGAGCCACACAGAGCACAGCAGAGCCACACAGAGCCAAACAGATTAAACAGAGCCAGACAGAGCCAAACAGAGCCAAACAGAGCACAACAGAGCCACACAGAGCCAAGCAGAGCCAAGCAGAGCCAAACATAGCCAAGCAGAGTCAAGCAGAGCAAATCAGAGCCAAACAGAGCAATACAGAGTCGGACAGAGCAAAACAGAGCCATACAGAGCCGAACAGAGCCAAACAGAGGCAGACAGAGCAAAACAGAGTCAAACAGAGCCAAACAGAGCAAAGCAGAGCGAAACAGAGCAAAACTGAGCCAAACAGAGCCAAACAGAGCACAACAGAGCGAAACAGAGCCAAACAGATTAAACAGAGCCAAACAGAGCCAAACAGAGCCAAACAGAGCACAACAGAGCCACACAGAGCCAAGCAGAGCCAAGCAGAGCCAAACATAGCCAGGCAGAGCCAAGCACAGCAAATCAGAGCCAAACAGAGCAAAACAGAGTCAGACAGAGCAAAACAGAGCCAAACAGAGCCGAACAGAGCCAAACAGAGGCAGACAGAGCAAAACAGAGCCAAACAGAGACAAACAGAGCCAAACAGAGCACAACAGAGCAAACAGAGCCAAACAGGGCTACACAGAGGCTGACAGAGCCAGACAGAGCCAAACAGAGCCAAACATAGCCAAACAGAGTCAACAGAGCAAAACAGAGCCAAACAAAGCCAAGCAGAGTCAAACAGAGCAAAATAGAGCCAAACAGAGAAACACAGAGCCAAACAGACCAAAACAGATAGAAACAGAGCAGAACAGAGCTAAACAGAGCCAAAAAGAGCTGAACAGAGCCAAACAGAGGCACACAGAGCACAACAGAGCCAAACAAAGCCACACAGAGCCAAACAGAGCATAACAGAGTCAAACAGAGCCAAGCAGATCCAAACAGAGTGAAACAGAGCACAACAGAGCCAAACAGATCCAAACAAAGCCAAACAGAGCATAACAGAGCAAAACAGAGCCAAACAGAGCAAAACAGATCCAAACAGAGCCACACAGAGCCAAACACAGTCAAACAGAGCAGAACAGAACCATACAGAGCCAATCAGAGCCATAGAGAGTCTAACAGAGCAAAACAGAGCCAAACAGAGCCAAACAGACGAAAACAGATTGAAACAGAGCAGAACAGAGCCAAACAGGGCCAAACAGAGCTGAACAGAGCCAAACAGAGCAAAATATAGCCAAACAGAGCTACACGGAGCCAAACATGGCCAAACAGAGCAAAACAGAGCCAAACAGTGCCAAACAGAGTCAAACAGAGCAGAACAGAACCATACAGAGCCAATCAGAGCCATAGAGAGTCAAACAGAATAAAACAGAGCCAAACAGAGCAAAACACAGCCAGACAGAGCAAAACAAGTCAAGCAGAGCAAAACAGAGCCAAACAGAGCCAAACAGAGCCACGCAGAGCAAATCAGAGTCAATCAGAGCCAAACAGAGCAACACAGAGACAGCCAGAGCCAAACAGAGCCGGACAGTGCCAAACAGAGGCAGACAGAGCAAAACAGAGCCAAACAGAGACAAGCAGAGCCAAACAGAGCACAACAGAGCCAAACAGAGCACAACAGAGCCACACAGAGCCAAGCAGAGCCAAACATAGCCAAGCAGAGCCAAGCAGAGCAAATCAGAGCCAAACAGAGCAAAACAGAGTCAGACAGAGCAAAACAGAGCCAAACAGAGCCGAACAGAGCCAAACAGAGGCAGACAGAGCAAAACAGAGCCAAACAGAGACAAACAGAGCCAAACAGAGCACAACAGAGCAAAACAGAGCCAAACATGGCTACACAGAGCCTGACAGAGCCAGACAGAGCCAAACATAGCCAGACAGAGCCAAACAGAGTCAACACTGCAAAACAGAGCCACACAGAGCCAAACATAGCCAAACAGAGTCAACAGAGCAAAACAGAGCCAAACAGAGCCAAACAGAGCCAAACAGAGTCAAACAGAGCATAATAGAGCCAAACAGAGAAACACAGAGCCAAACAGACCAAAACAGATAGAAACAGAGCAGAACAGAGCCAAACAGGGCCAAACAGAGCCGAACAGAGCCAAACAGAGCAAAACAGAGCTAAACAGAGCAAAACAGAGTGAAACAGAGCAATACAAAGCCAAACAGAGCTAAACAGAGCCAGACAGAGCGGAAAGTGCCCAACAGAGCCAAACTGAGCACAACACAGCCAAATAGAGCCAAACAGAGACAAACAGAGCCAAACAGAGCCAAACAGAGCACACCAGAGCAAAACAGAGCTAAACAGAGACAAACAGAGTCAAACAGAGCACAACAGATCCAAACAGAGCCAATCCGGGTCAAACAGAGCCAGACAGAGCTAAACAGAGCCAAACAGAGCACAACAGAGGCACACAGAGCACAACAGAGCCAAACAGAGCCCAACAGAGCCAAACAAAGCCACATAGAGCCAAACAGAGCATAACAGAGTCAAGCAGAGCCAAACAGAACCAAACAGAGCAAAGCAGAGCAAAACAGAGACATATAGAGCCAAACAGAGCCAAGCAGAGCCAAACAGAGCCAAGCAGAGCCAAACAGACCAAAACACAGCCAAACAGAGTCAAACAGAGATAAACAGAGCCAAACAGAGTAAAACAGAGAAAATCAGAGCCTAACAGAGCAAAACTGAGCCAAACAGAACAAACAGAACCAAACAGAACGCAACAGAGCCAAAAAGAGCCAAACAGAGCGAAACAGAGCCAGACAGAGCCAGACAGAGCCAAACAGAGACAAACAGAGCACACCAGAGCCAAACAGAGACAAGCAGATCCAAACAGAGTGAAACAGAGCACAACAGAGCCAAACAGATCCAAACAAAGCCAAACAGAGCATAACAGAGCAAAACAGAGCCAAACAGAGTCAAACAGAGCAAAACAGAGCCAAATAGAGCCGTCAAACAGAGCCAAACAGAACGAAACAGATCCAAACAGAGCAAAATAGAGCTAAACAGAGCAAAACAGAGTGAAACAGAGTATTACAAAGTCAAACAGAGCTAAACAGAGCCAGACAGAGCGGAAAGTGCCCAACAGAGCCAAACAGAGCACAACAGAGCCACACACAGCCAAACAGAGCCAAACAGAGCCAAATAGGGCCAAACAGAGCAAATCAGAGCCAAACAGAGACAGGCAGAGCCAAACAGAGCACAACAGAGTCAAACAGAGCCAAACAGGGCTACACAGAGCCAGACAGAGCCAAACAGAGCCAAACAGAGCCTTACAGTGCCAAACTGAGTCAAACAGAGCAAAGCAGAGTCAAACAGAGCAGAACATAGCCAAACAGAGCCAATCAGAGCCATTGAGACTCAAACAGAGCAAAACAGAGCCAAACAGGGCTACAAAGAGCCAGACAGAGCCAAACAGAGCCAAACAGAGCCAAAGAGTGCCATACAGAGTCAAACAGAGCAAAGCAGAGACAAACAGAGAAGAACAGAGCCAAACAGAGCCAATCAAAGTCATTGAGAATCAAACGGAGCAAAACAGAGCCAAACAGAGCAAAGCAGAGCCAAACAGAGTCAAACAGAGCCAAACAGAGTCAAACAGAGCAGAACAGAACCATACAGAGCCAATCAGAGCCATAGAGAGTCAAACAGAACAAAACAGAGCCAAACAGAGCCAAACAGAGCAAAACACAGCCAGACAGAGCAAAACAAGTCAAGCAGAGCCAAACAGAGCCACGGAGAGCAAAGCAGAGCAAATCAGAGCCAAACAGAGCCAAACAGAGCCGGACAGTGCCAAACAGAGGCAGACAGAGCAAAACAGAGCCAAACAGAGACAAGCAGAGCCAAACAGAGCACAACAGAGCCAGACAGAGCCAAACAGGGCTACACAGAGCCAGACAGAGGCAAACAAAGCCAAACAGTGCCAAACAGAGTCAAACAGAGCAAATCACAGTCATACAGCGCAGAACATAGCCAAACAGACCAAAGCAGAGCCATTGAGACTCAAACAGAGCGAAACAGAGCCAAACAGAGCAAAACAGATCCAAACAGAGCCACACAGAGCCAAACAGAGTCAAGCAGAGCAGAACAGAACCATACAGAGCCAATCAGAGCCATAGAGGGTCTAACAGAGCAAAACAGAGCCAAACAGAGCCAAACAGACGAAAACAGATTGAAACAGAGCAGAACAGAGCCAAACAGGGCCAAACAGAGCCGAACAGAGCCAAACAGAGCAAAATATAGCCAAACAGAGCTACACGGAGCCAAACATGGCCAAACAGAGCAAAACAGAGCCAAACAGTGCCAAACAGAGTCAAACAGAGCCAAACAGAGCCAAACAAAGCCAAAAAGAGGCAAACAGAGCCAATCAGAGCACAACAGAGCAAAGCAGAGCCAAACAGAGCCAAACAGAGCACAGCAGAGCCACACAGAGCCAAACAGATTAAACAGAGCCAAACAGAGCCAAACAGAGCCAAACAGAGCCAAACAGAGCCAAACAGAGCACAACAGAGCCACACAGAGCCAAGCAGAGCCAAACATAGCCAAGCAGAGCCAAGCAGAGCAAATCAGAGCCAAACAGAGCAAAACAGAGTCGGACAGAGCAAAATAGAGCCATACAGAGCCGAACAGAGCCAAACAGAGGCAGACAGAGCAAAACAGAGCCTAACAGAGCCAAACAGAGCAAAGCAGAGCCAAACAGAGCCAAACAGAGCCAAACAGAGCCAAACAGAGCACAACAGAGCCAAACAGAGCCAAACAGATTAAACAGAGCCAAACAGAGGCAGACAGAGCAAAACAGAGTCAACACTGCAAAACAGAGCCAAACAGAGCAAAACAGAGCCAAACAGTGCCAAACAGAGTCAAACGGAGCAAAACAGAGCCAAACAAAGCCAATCAGAGCCAAAAAGAGCACAACAGAGCACAACAGAGCGAAACTGAGATAAACAGATCCAAATAGAGCCAAACAGAGCCGAACAAGGCAAAACAGATCCAAACAGTGCCAAACAGAGTCAAACGGAGCAAAACAGAGCCAAACAAAGCCAATCAGAGCCAAACAGAGCACAACAGAGCACAACAGAGCGAAACTGAGATAAACAGATCCAAATAGAGCCAAACAGAGCCGAACAAGGCCAAACAGAGCCAAACAGAGCACAACAGAGCCACACAGAGCCAAGCAGAGCCAAACAGTTTAAACAGAGCCAAACAGAGCCAAACAGAGCCAAACAGAGCACAACAGAGCCAAACAGAGCCAAAAAGAGCCAAACAGATTAAACAGAGCCAAACAGAGCCAAACGGAGCACAACAGAGCCACACAGAGCCAAGCAGAGCCAAGCAGAGCCAAACATAGCCAAGCAGAGCCAAGCAGAGCAAATCAGAGCCCAACAGAGCAAAACAGAGTCAGACAGAGCAAACCAGAGCAAACAGAGCCGAACAGAGCCAAACAGAGGCAGACAGAGCAAAACAGAGCTAAACAGAGACAAACAGAGCCAAACAGAGCACAACAGAGCAAAACAGAGCCAAACAGAGCAAAATATAGCCAAACAGAGCTACACGGAGCCAAACATGGCCAAACAGAGCAAAACAGAGCCAAACAGTGCCAATCAGAGTCAAGCAGAGCCAAACAGAGCCAAACAAAGCCAAAAAGAGGCAAACAGAGCCAATCAGAGCACAACAGAGCAAAGCAGAGCCAAACAGAGCCAAACAGAGCACAGCAGAGCCACACAGAGCCAAACAGATTAAACAGAGCCAAACAGAGCCAAACAGAGCCAAACAGAGCACAACAGAGCCACACAGAGCCAAGCAGAGCCAAACATAGCCAAGCAGAGCCAAGCAGAGCAAATCAGAGCCAAACAGAGCAAAACAGAGTCGGACAGAGCAAAATAGAGCCATACAGAGCCGAACAGAGCCAAACAGAGGCAGACAGAGCAAAACAGAGCCAAACAGAGCCAAACAGAGCAAAGCAGAGCCAAACAGAGCCAAACAGAGCCAAACAGAGCCAAACAGAGCACAACAGAGCCAAACAGAGCCAAACAGATTAAACAGAGCCAAACAGAGGCAGACAGAGCAAAACAGAGTCAACACTGCAAAACAGAGCCAAACAGAGCAAAACAGAGCCAAACAGTGCCAAACAGAGTCAAACGGAGCAAAACAGAGCCAAACAAAGCCAATCAGAGCCAAAAAGAGCACAACAGAGCACAACAGAGCGAAACTGAGATAAACAGATCCAAATAGAGCCAAACAGAGCCGAACAAGGCAAAACAGATCCAAACAGTGCCAAACAGAGTCAAACGGAGCAAAACAGAGCCAAACAAAGCCAATCAGAGCCAAACAGAGCACAACAGAGCACAACAGAGCGAAACTGAGATAAACAGATCCAAATAGAGCCAAACAGAGCCGAACAAGGCCAAACAGAGCCAAACAGAGCACAACAGAGCCACACAGAGCCAAGCAGAGCCAAACAGTTTAAACAGAGCCAAACAGAGCCAAACAGAGCCAAACAGAGCACAAAAGAGCCAAACAGAGCCAAAAAGAGCCAAACAGATTAAACAGAGCCAAACAGAGCCAAACGGAGCACAACAGAGCCACACAGAGCCAAGCAGAGCCAAGCAGAGCCAAACATAGCCAAGCAGAGCCAAGCAGAGCAAATCAGAGCCCAACAGAGCAAAACAGAGTCAGACAGAGCAAACCAGAGCAAACAGAGCCGAACAGAGCCAAACAGAGGCAGACAGAGCAAAACAGAGCTAAACAGAGACAAACAGAGCCAAACAGAGCACAACAGAGTAAAACAGAGCCAAACAGACCAAAAACAGATTGAAACAGAGCAGAACAGAGCCAAACAGGGCCAAACAGAGCCGAACAGAGCCAAACAGAGCAATATATAGCCAAACAGAGCTACACGGAGCCAAACATGGCCAAACAGAGCAAAACAGAGCCAAACAGTGCCAAACAGAGTCAAACAGAGCCAAGCAGAGCCAAACAAAGCCAACAGAGGCAAACAGAGCCAATCAGAGCACAACAGAGCAAAGCAGAGCCAAACAGAGCCACACAGAGCACAGCAGAGCCACACAGAGCCAAACAGATTAAACAGAGCCAGACAGAGCCAAACAGAGCCAAACAGAGCACAACAGAGCCACACAGAGCCAAGCAGAGCCAAGCAGAGCCAAACATAGCCAAGCAGAGTCAAGCAGAGCAAATCAGAGCCAAACAGAGCAATACAGAGTCGGACAGAGCAAAACAGAGCCATACAGAGCCGAACAGAGCCAAACAGAGGCAGACAGAGCAAAACAGAGTCAAACAGAGCCAAACAGAGCAAAGCAGAGCGAAACAGAGCAAAACTGAGCCAAACAGAGCCAAACAGAGCACAACAGAGCGAAACAGAGCCAAACAGATTAAACAGAGCCAAACAGAGCCAAACAGAGCCAAACAGAGCACAACAGAGCCACACAGAGCCAAGCAGAGCCAAGCAGAGCCAAACATAGCCAGGCAGAGCCAAGCACAGCAAATCAGAGCCAAACAGAGCAAAACAGAGTCAGACAGAGCAAAACAGAGCCAAACAGAGCCGAACAGAGCCAAACAGAGGCAGACAGAGCAAAACAGAGCCAAACAGAGACAAACAGAGCCAAACAGAGCACAACAGAGCAAACAGAGCCAAACAGGGCTACACAGAGGCTGACAGAGCCAGACAGAGCCAAACAGAGCCAAACATAGCCAAACAGAGTCAACAGAGCAAAACAGAGCCAAACAAAGCCAAGCAGAGTCAAACAGAGCAAAATAGAGCCAAACAGAGAAACACAGAGCCAAACAGACCAAAACAGATAGAAACAGAGCAGAACAGAGCTAAACAGAGCCAAAAAGAGCTGAACAGAGCCAAACAGAGGCACACAGAGCACAACAGAGCCAAACAGAGCCCAACAGAGCCAAACAAAGCCACACAGAGCCAAACAGAGCATAACAGAGTCAAACAGAGCCAAGCAGATCCAAACAGAGTGAAACAGAGCACAACAGAGCCAAACAGATCCAAACAAAGCCAAACAGAGCATAACAGAGCAAAACAGAGCCAAACAGAGCAAAACAGATCCAAACAGAGCCACACAGAGCCAAACACAGTCAAACAGAGCAGAACAGAACCATACAGAGCCAATCAGAGCCATAGAGAGTCTAACAGAGCAAAACAGAGCCAAACAGAGCCAAACAGACGAAAACAGATTGAAACAGAGCAGAACAGAGCCAAACAGGGCCAAACAGAGCTGAACAGAGCCAAACAGAGCAAAATATAGCCAAACAGAGCTACACGGAGCCAAACATGGCCAAACAGAGCAAAACAGAGCCAAACAGTGCCAAACAGAGTCAAACAGAGCAGAACAGAACCATACAGAGCCAATCAGAGCCATAGAGAGTCAAACAGAATAAAACAGAGCCAAACAGAGCAAAACACAGCCAGACAGAGCAAAACAAGTCAAGCAGAGCAAAACAGAGCCAAACAGAGCCAAACAGAGCCACGCAGAGCAAATCAGAGTCAATCAGAGCCAAACAGAGCAACACAGAGACAGCCAGAGCCAAACAGAGCCGGACAGTGCCAAACAGAGGCAGACAGAGCAAAACAGAGCCAAACAGAGACAAGCAGAGCCAAACAGAGCACAACAGAGCCACACAGAGCCAAGCAGAGCCAAACATAGCCAAGCAGAGCCAAGCAGAGCAAATCAGAGCCAAACAGAGCAAAACAGAGTCAGACAGAGCAAAACAGAGCCAAACAGAGCCGAACAGAGCCAAACAGAGGCAGACAGAGCAAAACAGAGCCAAACAGAGACAAACAGAGCCAAACAGAGCACAACAGAGCAAAACAGAGCCAAACATGGCTACACAGAGCCTGACAGAGCCAGACAGAGCCAAACATAGCCAGACAGAGCCAAACAGAGTCAACACTGCAAAACAGAGCCACACAGAGCCAAACATAGCCAAACAGAGTCAACAGAGCAAAACAGAGCCAAACAGAGCCAAACAGAGCCAAACAGAGTCAAACAGAGCATAATAGAGCCAAACAGAGAAACACAGAGCCAAACAGACCAAAACAGATAGAAACAGAGCAGAACAGAGCCAAACAGGGCCAAACAGAGCCGAACAGAGCCAAACAGAGCAAAACAGAGCTAAACAGAGCAAAACAGAGTGAAACAGAGCAATACAAAGCCAAACAGAGCTAAACAGAGCCAGACAGAGCGGAAAGTGCCCAACAGAGCCAAACTGAGCACAACACAGCCAAATAGAGCCAAACAGAGACAAACAGAGCCAAACAGAGCCAAACAGAGCACACCAGAGCAAAACAGAGCTAAACAGAGACAAACAGAGTCAAACAGAGCACAACAGATCCAAACAGAGCCAATCCGGGTCAAACAGAGCCAGACAGAGCTAAACAGAGCCAAACAGAGCACAACAGAGGCACACAGAGCACAACAGAGCCAAACAGAGCCCAACAGAGCCAAACAAAGCCACATAGAGCCAAACAGAGCATAACAGAGTCAAGCAGAGCCAAACAGAACCAAACAGAGCAAAGCAGAGCAAAACAGAGACATATAGAGCCAAACAGAGCCAAGCAGAGCCAAACAGAGCCAAGCAGAGCCAAACAGACCAAAACACAGCCAAACAGAGTCAAACAGAGATAAACAGAGCCAAACAGAGTAAAACAGAGAAAATCAGAGCCTAACAGAGCAAAACTGAGCCAAACAGAACAAACAGAACCAAACAGAACGCAACAGAGCCAAAAAGAGCCAAACAGAGCGAAACAGAGCCAGACAGAGCCAGACAGAGCCAAACAGAGACAAACAGAGCACACCAGAGCCAAACAGAGACAAGCAGATCCAAACAGAGTGAAACAGAGCACAACAGAGCCAAACAGATCCAAACAAAGCCAAACAGAGCATAACAGAGCAAAACAGAGCCAAACAGAGTCAAACAGAGCAAAACAGAGCCAAATAGAGCCGTCAAACAGAGCCAAACAGAACGAAACAGATCCAAACAGAGCAAAATAGAGCTAAACAGAGCAAAACAGAGTGAAACAGAGTATTACAAAGTCAAACAGAGCTAAACAGAGCCAGACAGAGCGGAAAGTGCCCAACAGAGCCAAACAGAGCACAACAGAGCCACACACAGCCAAACAGAGCCAAACAGAGCCAAATAGGGCCAAACAGAGCAAATCAGAGCCAAACAGAGACAGGCAGAGCCAAACAGAGCACAACAGAGTCAAACAGAGCCAAACAGGGCTACACAGAGCCAGACAGAGCCAAACAGAGCCAAACAGAGCCTTACAGTGCCAAACTGAGTCAAACAGAGCAAAGCAGAGTCAAACAGAGCAGAACATAGCCAAACAGAGCCAATCAGAGCCATTGAGACTCAAACAGAGCAAAACAGAGCCAAACAGGGCTACAAAGAGCCAGACAGAGCCAAACAGAGCCAAACAGAGCCAAAGAGTGCCATACAGAGTCAAACAGAGCAAAGCAGAGACAAACAGAGAAGAACAGAGCCAAACAGAGCCAATCAAAGTCATTGAGAATCAAACGGAGCAAAACAGAGCCAAACAGAGCAAAGCAGAGCCAAACAGAGTCAAACAGAGCCAAACAGAGTCAAACAGAGCAGAACAGAACCATACAGAGCCAATCAGAGCCATAGAGAGTCAAACAGAACAAAACAGAGCCAAACAGAGCCAAACAGAGCAAAACACAGCCAGACAGAGCAAAACAAGTCAAGCAGAGCCAAACAGAGCCACGGAGAGCAAAGCAGAGCAAATCAGAGCCAAACAGAGCCAAACAGAGCCGGACAGTGCCAAACAGAGGCAGACAGAGCAAAACAGAGCCAAACAGAGACAAGCAGAGCCAAACAGAGCACAACAGAGCCAGACAGAGCCAAACAGGGCTACACAGAGCC
>NW_027600504.1:0-13881 GCF_964194155.1 Cetorhinus maximus | reverse complement strand
CAAACAGAGCCAAACAGAGACGAACAGAGCCAGACAGAGCAAAACAGAGTGAAACAGAGCACAACACGGCAAAAGAAAGTGAAACAGAGCAAATCACAACCAAACAGAGGACAATAGAGTCGAACAGAGTCAGACAGAGCCAGACAGATCCAGACAGAGGAAAACAGAGCCAAACAGAGCCAAACAGAGCCACACAGAGCCCAACAGAGCCAAACAGAGCCAAACAGAGCCACACAGAGCCCAACAGAGCCAAACAGAGCCAAAGAGAGCCAAACAGAGACCAACAGAGCCAAACAGAGCCAAACAGAGTGAAACAGAGCAAAACACAACTAAACAGAGGACAACAGAGCCAGGTAGAGCCAGACAGAGACAAACAGATCCAGACAGAGGAAAACAGAGCCGAACAGAGCCAAACAGAGTCCAACAAGCCAAACAGAGGCAAACAGAGCCAAACAGAGCCCAACAGAGCCAAACAGAGACAAACAGAGCCAAACAGAGAAAACAGAGCCAGACAGAGCCAAACAGATCCAGACAGAGGAAAACAGAGCCAAACAGAGCCAAACAGAGCCAAACAGAGCCAAACAGAGCCAAGCAGATCCAAACAGAGCCAAACAGAGCCAAACAGAGCCAAACAGAGTCAAACAGGGCAAACAGAGACAAACAGAGCCAAACTGAGTCAAGCAGAGCCCAACAGAGCCAAAAAGAGCCAAACAGAGCCAAACAGAGCCCATCAGAGTCCAACAGAGCCAAACAGAGCCAAACAGAGACAAACGGAGCAAAACAGAGCCTAACAAAGCCAACAGATCCAAACAGAGCCAAACAGAGCCAAAGAGAGCCAAACAGAGTCCAACAAAGCCAAACAGAGCCAAAAGGAGCCCATCAGAGCCAAACAGAGATAAACAGAGCAAAACAGAGCCAAACAGATCCTAAAAGAATCAAACAGAGCCAAACAGAGCCAGACAGAGCCAAACAGATCCAGACAGAGGAAAACAGAGCCAAACAGAGCCAAACAGAGCCACACAGAGCCCAACAGAGCCAAACAGAGCCAAACAGATCCAAACAGAGCCCAACACAGCCAAACAGAGCCAAACTGAGGCAACGAGAGCCCAACAGAGCCAAACAGAGACAAACAGAGCCAAACAGAGCCAAACAAAGCAGACAGAGCAAACAGAGTGAAACAGAGCAAAACAGAGGCAAACAGAGTGAAACAGAGCAAAACGGAACCAAACAGTGGAAAACAGAGCAAAACAGAGCCAAACAGAGCCCAACAGAGCCATACAGAGCCAAACTGAGCGAAACAGATCCAAACAGAGCCAAACAGAGCCATACAGAGTCAAACAGGGCAAACAGAGCCAAACAGAGCTAAACAGAGCCACACAGAGCCAAACAGAGCCTTACAAAGCCAACCAAATCCAAACAGAGCCAAACAGAGACAAGCAGAGCCAAACAGAGCAAAACAGAGTGAAACAGAGCACAACACGGCCAAACAAAGTGAAACAGAGCAAAATACAACCAAACAGAGGACAACAGAGCCATACAGAGCCAGACAGAGCCAAACAGATCCAGACAGAGGAAAACAGAGCCAAACAGAGCCAAACAGAGCCAAACAGAGCCAAACAGAGCCAGGCAGATCCAAACAGAGCCAAACAGAGCCAAACAGAGTCAAACAGGGCAAACAGAGACAAACAGAGCTAAACAGAGCCAAACTGAGTCAAGCAGAGCCAAACAGAGCCAAAAAGAGCCAAACAGAGCCAAACAGAGCCCATCAGAGTCCAACAGAGCCAAACAGAGACAAACGGAGCAAAACAGAGCCTAACAAAGCCAAACAGATCCAAACAGAGCCAAACAGAGCCAAAGAGAGCCAAACAGAGTCCAACAAAGCCAAACAGAGCCAAACAGAGCCAAACAGAGCCCAACAGAGCCAAACAGAGATAAACAGAGCAAAACAGAGCCAAACAGAGCCAAAAAGAATCAAACAGAGCCAAACAGAGCCAGACAGAGCCAAACAGATCCAGACAGAGGAAAACAGAGCCAAACAGAGCCAAACAGAGCCACACAGAGCCAAACAGAGCCAAACAGAGCCAAACAGATCCAAACAGAGCCCAACAGAGCCAAACAGAGACAAACAGAGCCAAACAGAGCCAAACAGAGCCCAACAGAGCCACACAGAGCCAAACAGAGTGAAACAGAGCAAAAACACAACCAAACAGAGGACAACAGAGCCATGCAGAGCCAGACAGAGCCAAACAGATCCAGACAGAGGAAAACAGAGCCAAACAGAGCCAATCAGAGGCAAACAGAGTCCAACAGAGCCAAGCGGAGCCAGACAGAGCCCAACAGAGACAAACAGAGACAAGCAGAGTCAAACTGAGCACAACAGATCCAAACAGAGACAAACAGAGCAAAACAGAACCAAACAGAGCCAAAAGAGTCAAACAGAGCCAAACAGAGCCAGACAGAGCCAAACAGATCCAGACAGAGGAAAACAGAGCCAAACAGAGGATAACAGAGCCAAACAGAGTCAGACAGAGCCTAACGGAGGAAAAAAGAGCCAAATAGAGCCAAACAGAGCCAAACAGAGCCAAACAGAGCAAAACAGAGTGAAAGAGAGCAACACAGAACCAAACAGAGCCAAACAGATCCATACAGAGCCACATAGAGCCAAACAGAGACAAACAGAGCCAAACAGAGCACAACAGAGCCAAAAAGAGCCAAAAAGAGCCAAACATAGCCACAGAGAGCCAATCAGAGTCAAACAGAGCAAACAGAGCCAAACAGAGCCAAACAGAGCCAGACAGAACAAAACAGCGTGAAACAGAGCAAAACAGAGCCAAACAGAGTGAAACAGAGCAAATCAAAACCAAACAGAGGAGAACAGAGCCATTCAGAGTCAGACAGAGACAAACAGAGCCTGACAGAGGAAAACAGAGCAAAACAGAGCCCAACAGAGCCAAACAGAGCCAAACAGAGCCAAACAGAGCCCAACAGAGCCAAACTGAGCCAAGCAGAGCCAAACAAATCCAAACAGAGCCAGGAAAAGCCTAACAGAGCCAAACAGAGTCAAACAGGGCAAACAGAGCCAAACAGAGCCACACAGAGCAAAACAGAGCCTTACAATGCCAAACAAATCCAAACAGAGCCAAACAGAGCGAAACAGAGCCAAACTGAGTCAAACAGAGACAAACAGAGCCAAACAGAGCCACACAGAGCAAAACAGAGCCTTACAATGCCAAACAAATCCAAACAGAGCCAAACAGAGAGAAACAGAGCCAAACAGAGCCAAATAGAGTGAAACAGAGCAAAACACAACTAAACAGAGGACAACAGAGCCAGGTAGAGCCAGACAGAGCCAAACAGATACAGACAGAGGGAAAAGAGTGCCAAACAGAGCCCAAAAGAGCCAAACAGAGTCCAACAGAGCCAAACAGAGCCAAACAGAGCCCAACAGAGCCAAACAGAGACAAACAGAGTCAAACAGAGCCAAACAAAGCCAGACAGAGCAAACAGATCCAAACAGAGCCAAACAGAGCCAAACAGATCCAAACAGAGCCAAACAGATCCAAAACAGAGCCAAACAGAGTCAAACAGGGCCAACAGAGCCAAACAGAGCTAAACAGAGCCAAACTGAGTCAAACAGAGCCAAACAGAGCAAAACAGAGCAAAACAGAGCCAGACAGAGCCAAACAGTGCCAAACAGAGCAAAACAGAGTGAAAGAGAGCAACACAGAGCCAAACAGAGTTCAAAAGATCCATACATAGCCATACAGAGCCAAACAGAGACAAACAGAGCAAAAACAGAGCACAACAGAGCCAAACAGAGCCAAAAGGAGCCAAACACAGCCAACCAGAGCCAATCAGAATCAAACAGATCAAAAGAGAGCCAAACAGAGGCAAACAGAGCCAGACAGAGCAAAACAGTGTGAAACAGAGCAAAACAGAGCCAAACAGAGTGAAACAGAGCAAAACAAAACGAAACAGAGGACAACAGAGCCAAACAGAGCCAGACAGAGACAAACAGAGCCTGACAGAGGAAAACTGAGCCAAACAGAGCCAAACAGAGCCTTACAAAGCCAACCAAATCCAAACAGAGCCAAACAGAGCAAAACAGAGTGAAACAGAGCACAACACGGCCAAACAAAGTGAAACAGAGCAAAACACAACCAAACAGAGGACAACAGAGCCAAACAGAGCCAAACAGAGCCAAGCAGATCCAAACAGAGCCAAACAGAGCCAACCAGAGCCAAACAGAGTCAAACAGGGCAAACAGAGACAAACAGAGCTAAACAGAGCCAAACTGAGTCAAGCAGAGACAAACAGAGCCAAAAAGAGCCAAATAGAGCCAAACGGAGCCCATCAGAAACCAACAGAGCCAAACAGAGCAATACAGAGCCTAACAAGCCAAACAGATACAAACAGAGCCAAACAGAGCCAAAGAGAGCCAAACAGAGTCCAACAGAGCCAAACAGAGCCAATCAGAGCCAAACAGTGCCCAACAGAGCCAAACAGATCCTGACAGAGGAAAACAGAGCCAAACAGAGCCACACAGAGCCCAACAGAGCCAAACAGAGCCAAACAGAGCCAAACAGAGACAAACTTAGCCAAACAGAGCCAAACAGAGCCCAACAGAGCCAAACAGAGCCAAACAGAGTGAAACAGAGCAAACACAACCAAACAGAGGACAACAGAGCCATGCAGAGCCAGACAGAGCCAAACAGATCCAGACAGAGGAAACAGAGCCAAACAGAACCAATCAGAGGCAAACAGAGTACACTGAGCCAAACAGAGCCAAACAGAGCCAGACAGAGCCCAACAGAGCCAAACAGAGACAAGCAGAGTCAAACTGAGCCCAACAGAGCCAAACAGAGACAAACAGAGCAAAACAGAACCAAACAGAGCCAAAAAGAGTCAAGCAGAGCCAAACAGAGCCAGACAGAGCCAAACAGATCCAGACAGAGGAAAACAGAGCCAAACAGAGCATAACAGAGCCAAACAGAGTCAGACAGAGCCTAACGGAGGAAACCGAGCCAAATAGAGCCAAACAGAGCCAAACAGAGCCAAACAGTGCCAACAGAGCAAAACAGAGTGAAGAGAGCAACACAGAACCAAACAGCCAAACAGATCCATACAGAGCCATATAGAGCCAAACAGAGACAAACAGAGCCAAACAGAGCACAACAGAGCCAAAAAGAGCCAAACATAGCCACACAGAGCCAATCAGAGTCAAACAGAGCAAAACAGAGCCAAACAGAGCCAAACAGAGCCAGACAGAACACAACAGCGTGAAACAGAGCAAAACAGAGCCAAATCAGAGTGAAACAGAGCAAATCAAAACCAAACAGAGGAGAACAGAGCCATTCAGAGTCAGACAGAGACAAACAGAGCCTGACAGAGGAAAACAGAGCAAAACAGAGCCCAACAGAGCAAAACAGAGACAAACAGAGACAAACAGAGCCAAACAAAGCCAGAGAGCGCAAACAGAGTGAATCAGAGCAAAACAGAGCCAAACAGAGTGAAACAGAGCAAAACAGAACCAAACAGTGGACAACAGAGCCAAACAGAGCCAAACAGAGCCAAGCAAAGCCTAACAGAGCCAAACAGAGTCAAACAGGGCAAACAGAGCCAAACAGAGCTAAACAGAGCCAAACTGAGTCAAACAGAGACAAACAGAGCCCAACAGAGCCACACAGAGCCAATACAGAGCCTTAGAATGCCAATCAAATCCAAACAGAGCCAAAGAGAGACAACCAGAGCCAAACAGAGCCAAATAGAGTGAAACAGAGCAAAACACAACTAAACAGAGGACAACAGAGCCAGGTAGAGCCAGTCAGAGCCAAACAGATCCAGACAGAGGAAAAGAGTGCCAAACAGAGCCCAAAAGAGCCAGACAGAGTCCAACAGAGCCAAACAGAGCCAAACAGAGCCCAACAGAGCCAAACAGAGACAAACAGAGTCAAACAGAGCCAAAAAAAAGCCAGACAGAGCAAAAAGATCCAAACAGAGCCAAACAGAGCCAAACAGAGCCAAACAGAGCCAAACAGTGCCAAACAGAGCAAAACAGAGTGAAAGAGAGCAACACAGAACCAAACAGAGCCAAACAGATTCATACAGAGCCATTTAGAGCCAAACAGAGACAAACAGAGCCAAACAGAGCACAACAGAGCCAAAAAGAGCCAAAAAGAGCCAAACATAGCCACACAGAGCCAATCAGAGTCAAACAGAGCAAAACAGAGCCAAACAGAGCCAATCAAAGTCAAACAGAGCAAAACAGAGCCAAACAGAGCCAAACACAGCCAAACAGATCCAAACAGAGCCAATCAGAGTCAAAAAGATCAAAACAGAGCCAAACAGAGCCAAACAGAGCCAGACAGAGCAAAACAGCGTGAAACAGAGCAAAACAGAGCCAAACAGAGTGACACAGAGCAAATCAAAACCAAACAGAGGACAACAGAGCCAATCAGAGTCAGACAGAGACAAACAGAGCCTGACAGAGGAAAACAGAGCGAAACAGAGCCCAACAGAGCGAAACAGAACCAAAAAGTGGAAAACAGAGCCATAGAGAGCCAAACAGAGCGCAACAGAGCCAAACAGAGCCAAACAGATCCAAACAGAGCCAAGCAAAGCCTAACAGAGC
Source organism: Cetorhinus maximus (assembly GCF_964194155.1). Lineage (NCBI taxonomy): Eukaryota > Metazoa > Chordata > Chondrichthyes > Lamniformes > Cetorhinidae > Cetorhinus > Cetorhinus maximus. The sequence goes on along the minus strand of NW_027600504.1, from coordinate 7,250 downwards.
CAAATAGAGTCAAACAGGGCAAACAGAGCCAAACAGAGCTAAACAGAGCCAAACTGAGTCAAACAGAGCCAAACAGAGCCACACAGAGCCACACAGAGCCAAACAGAGCCTTACAAAGACAAAAAAATCCAAACAGAGCCAAACAGAGACATACAGAGCCAGACAGAGCAAAACAGAGTGAAACAGAGCACAACACGGCAAATGAAAGTGAAACAGAGCAAATCACAACCAAACAGAGGACAATAGAGCCAAACAGAGCCAGACAGAGCCAGACAGATCCAGACAGAGGAAAACAGAGCCAAACAGAGCCAAACAGAGCCACACAGAGCCCAACAGAGCCAAACAGAGCCAAAGAGAGCCAAACAGAGACCAACAGAGCCAAACAGAGCCAAACAGAGTGAAACAGAGCAAAACACAACTAAACAGAGGACAACAGAGCCAGGTAGAGCCAGACAGAGACAAACAGATCCAGACAGAGGAAAACAGAGCCAAACAGAGCCAAACAGAGTCCAACAAGCCAAACAGAGGCAAACAGAGCCAAACAGAGCCCAACAGAGCCAAACAGAGACAAACAGAGCCAAATAGAGCCAAACAAAGCCAGAGAGAGCAAACAGAGTGAAACAGAGCAGAACAGAGCCAAACAGAGTGAAACAGAGCAAAACAGAACCAAACAGTGGAAAACAGATCCAAACAGAGACAAACAGATCCTAACAAAGCCAGACAGAGCAAACAGAGTGAAACAGAGCAAAACACAGCCAAACAGAGTAAAACAGAGCAAAACAGAACCAAACAGTGGAAAATAGAGCCAAACAGAGAGAAACAGAGCCAAACAGAGCCCAACAGAGCCAAACAGAGCCAATCAGATCCAAACAGAGCCACACAGAGCCAAACAGAGCCAAACAGAGTCAGACAGGGCCAACAGAGCCAAACAGAGATAAACAGAGACAAACTGAGTCAAACAGAGCCAAACAGAGCCACACAGAGCCAAACAGAGCCTTACAAAGCCAAACAAATCCAAACAGAGCCAAACAGAGCCAAACAGAGCCAAACAGATCAAACAGAGTGAAACAGAGCACAACGCGGCCAAACAAAGTGAAACAGAGCAAAACACAACCAAACAGAGGACAACAGAGCCAAATAGAGCCAGACAGAGCCAAACAGATCCAGGCAGAGGAAAACAGAGCCAAAAAGAGCCACACAGAGCCCAACAGAGCCAAACAGAGCCAAACAGATCCAAACAGAGCCCAACAGAACCAAACAGAGACAAACAGAGCCAAACAGAGCCAAACAGAGCCCAACAGAGCCAAACAGAGCCAAACAGAGTGAAAAAGAGCAAAACACAACCAAACAGAGGACAACAGAGTCAAGCAGAGCTAGACAGAGCCCAACAGATCCAGACAGAGGAAAACAGAGCCCAACAGAGCCCAACAGAGCCAAACAGAGCCAAACAGAGCCATGCAGATCCAAACAGAGCCAAACAGAGCCAAACAGAGCCAAACAGAGACAAACAGAGCCAAACAGAGCCAAACATAGCCCAACAGAGCCATGCAGAGCCAAACAGAGTGAAACAGCGCAAAACACAACCAAACAGAGGACAACAGAGCCAGGCAGAGACAGACTGAGCCAAACAGATCCAGACAGAGGAAAACAGAGCCAAACAGAGCCAATGAGAGCCAAACAGATTCCAACAGAGCCAAACAGAGCCAAACAGAGCCAGACAGAGCCCAACAGAGCCAAACAGAGACAAGCAGAGCAAAACAGAGCCCAACAGAACCACACAGAGACAAGCAGAGCAAAACAGAGCCAAACAGAGCCAAAAAGAGTCAAACAGAGCCAAACAGAGCCAGACAGAGCCAGACAGATCCAGACAGAGGAAAACAGAGCCAAACAGAGGATAACAGAGCCAAACAGAGTCAGACAGAGCCAAACGGAGGAAAATAGAGCCAAACAGAGCCAAACAGAGCGAAACAGATCCAAACAGAGCCAAACAGAGCCAAACAGTTCCAAACAGAGCAAAACAGAGTGAAAGAGAGCAACACATTGCCAAACAGTGCCAAACAGATCCATACAGAGCCATATAGAGCCAAACAGAGCCAAACAGAGCCAAACAGATCCAAACAGAGCCAATCAGAGTCAAAAAGATCAAAACAGAGCCAAACAGAGCCAAACAGAGCCAGACAGAGCAAAACAGCGTGAAACAGAGCAAAACAGAGCCAAACAGAGTGACACAGAGCAAAACAAAACCAAACAGAGGACAACAGAGCCAATCAGAGTCAGACAGAGACAAACAGAGCCTGACAGAGGAAAACAGAGCGAAACAGAGCCCAACAGAGCGAAACAGAACCAGACAGTGGAAAACAGAGCCATAGAGAGCCAAACAGAGGGCAACAGAGCCAAACAGAGCCAAACAGAGCCAAACAGATCCAAACAGAGCCAGACAGAGCAAACAGAGTGAAACAGAGCAAAACAGAGGCAAACAGAGTGAAACAGAGCAAAGCAGAACCAAACAGTGGAAAACAGAGCCAAACAGAGAGAAACAGAGCCAAACAGAGCCCAACAGAGCCAAACAGAGCCAAACAGAGCCAAACAGATCCAAACAGAGCCACACAGAGCCAAACAGAGCCAAACAGAGTCAGACAGGGCCAATAGGGCCAAACAGAGATAAAAAGAGCCAAACTGAGTCAAACAGAGCCAAACAGAGCCAAACAGAGCCACACAGAGCCAAACAGAGCCTTACAAAGCCAAACAAATCCAAACAGAGCCAAACAGAGCCAAACAGAGCAAAACAGAGTGAAACAGAGCACAACGCGGCCAAACAAAGTGAAACAGAGCAAAACACAACCAAACAGAGGATAACAGAGCCAAACAGAGCCAGACAGAGCCAAACAGATCCAGGCAGAGGAAAACAGAGCCAAAAAGAGCCACACAGAGCCCAACAGAGCCAAACAGAGCCAAACAGATCCAAACAGAGCCCAACAGAGCCAAACAGAGACAAACAGAGCAAAACAGAGCCAAACAGAGCCCAACAGAGCCAAACAGAGCCAAACAGAGTGAAAAAGAGCAAAACACAACCAAACAGAGGACAACAGAGCCAAGCAGAGCCAGACAGAGCCCAATAGATCCAGACAGAGGAAAACAGAGCCAAACAGAGCCAAACAGATCCAAACAGAGCCCAACAGAGCCAAACAGAGACAAACAGAGCCAAACAGAGCCAAACAGAGCCCAACAGAGCCAAACAGAGCCAAACAGAGTGAAAAAGAGCAAAACACAACCAAACAGAGGACAACAGAGCCAAGCAGAGCCAGACAGAGCCCAATAGATCCAGACAGAGGAAAACAGAGCCAAACAGAGCCAAACAGAGCCCAACAGAGCCAAACAGAGCCCAACAGAGCCAAACAGAGCCAAACAGAGTGAAACAGAGCAAAACACAACCAAACAGAGGACAACAGAGCCAGGCAGAGACAGACAGAGCCAAACAGATCTGGACAGAGGAAAACAGAGCCAAACAGAGCCAATCAGTTTCAAACAAAGTCCAACAGAGCCAAACAGAGCCAAACAGAGCCAGACAGAGCCCAACAGAGATAAACAGAGATAAACAGAGACAAGCAGAGTCAAACAGAGCCCAACAGATACAAACAGAGACAAACAGAGCAAAACAGTACCAAACAGAGCCAAAAAGAGTCAAACAGAGCCAAACAGAGCCAGACAGAGCCAAACAGATCCAGACAGAGGAAAACAGAGCCAAACAGAGGATAACAGAGCCAAACAGAGTCAGACAGAGCCTAACGGAGGAAAACAGAGCCAAATAGAGCCAAACAGAGCGAAACAGATCCAAACAGAGCCAAACAGAGCCAAACAGTTCCAAACAGAGCAAAACGGAGTGAAAGAGAGCAACACATTGCCAAACAGTGCCAAACAGATCCATACAGAGCCATATAGAGCCAAACAGAGCCAAACAGAGCCAAACAGAGCCAAACAGATCCAAACACAGCCAATCAGAGTCAAAAAGATCAAAACAGAGCCAAACAGAGGCAAACAGAGCCAGACAGAGCAAAACAGCGTGAAACAGAGCAAAACAGAGCTAAACAGAGTGACACAGAGCAAATCAAAACCAAACAGAGGACAACAGAGCCAATCAGAGTCAGACAGAGACAAACAGAGCCTGACAGAGGAAAACAGAGCGAAACAGAGCCCAATAGAGCGAAACAGAACCAAACAGTGGAAAACAGAGCCATAGAGAGCCAAACAGAGCGCAACAGAGCCAAACAGAGCCAAACAGAGCCAAACAGATCCAAACAGAGCCAAGCAAAGCCTAACAGAGCCAAATAGAGTCAAACAGGGCAAACAGAGCCAAACAGAGCTAAACAGAGCCAAACTGAGTCAAACAGAGCGAAACAGAGCCAAACAGATCCAAACAGAGCCAAGCAAAGCCTAACAGAGCCAAATAGAGTCAAACAGGGCAAACAGAGCCAAACAGATCTAAACAGAGCCAAACTGAGACAAACAGAGCCAAACAGAGCCACACAGAGCCAAACAGAGCCTTACAAAGACAAACAAATCCAAACAGAGCCAAACAGAGAAAAACAGAGCCAGACAGAGCAAAACAGAGTGAAACAGAGCACAACACGGCAAAAGAAAGTGAAACAGAGCAAATCACAACCAAACAGAGGACAATAGAGTCAAACAGAGTCAGACAGAGCCAGACAGATCCAGACAGAGGAAAACAGAGCCAAACAGAGCCAAACAGAGCCACACAGAGCCCAACAGAGCCAAACAGAGCCAAACAGAGCCACACAGAGCCCAACAGAGCCAAACAGAGCCAAAGAGAGCCAAACAGAGACCAACAGAGCCAAACAGAGCCAAACAGAGTGAAACAGAGCAAAACACAACTAAACAGAGGACAACAGAGCCAGGTAGAGCCAGACAGAGACAAACAGATCCAGACAGAGGAAAACAGAGCCAAACAGAGCCAAACAGAGTCCAACAAGCCAAACAGAGGCAAACAGAGCCAAACAGAGCCCAACAGAGCCAAACAGAGACAAACAGAGCAAACAGAGCCAAACAAAGCCAGAGAGAGCAAACAGAGTGAAACAGAGCAAAACAGAGTCCAACAAGCCAAACAGAGGCAAACAGAGCCAAACAGAGCCCAACAGAGCCAAACAGAGCCAAACAGAGACAAACAGATCCTAACAAAGCCAGACAGAGCAAACAGAGTGAAACCGAGCAAAACACAGCCAAACATAGTAAAACAGAGCAAAACAGAACCAAACAGTGGAAAACAGAGCCAAACAGAGAGAAACAGAGCCAAACAGAGCCCAACAGAGCCAAACAGAGCCAAACAGAGCCAAACAGATCCAAACAGAGCCACACAGAGCCAAACAGAGCCAAACAGAGTCAGACAGGGCCAACAGAGCCAAACAGAGACAAACTGAGTCAAACTGAGTCAAACAGAGCCAAACAGAGCCAAATAGATCCAAACAGAGCCAAGCAAAGCCTAACAGAGCCAAATAGAGTCAAACAGGGCAAACAGAGCCAAACAGAGCTAAACAGAGCCAAACTGAGACAAACAGAGCCAAACAGAGCCAAACAGAGCCACACAGAGCCAAACAGAGCCTTACAAAGACAAACAAATCCAAACAGAGCCAAACAGGGACAAACAGAGCCAGACAGAGCAAAACAGAGTGAAACAGAGCACAACACGGCAAAAGAAAGTGAAACAGAGCAAATCACAACCAAACAGAGGACAATAGAGTCAAACAGAGTCATACAGAGCCAGACAGATCCAGACAGAGGAAAACAGAGCCAAACAGAGCCAAACAGAGCCACACAGAGCCCAACAGAGCCAAACAGAGCCAAACAGAGCCACACAGAGCCCAACAGAGCCAAACAGAGCCAAAGAGAGCCAAACAGAGACCAACAGAGCCAAACAGAGCCAAACAGAATGAAACAGAGCAAAACACAACTAAACAGAGGACAACAGAGCCAGGTAGAGCCAGACAGAGACAAACAGATCCAGACAGAGGAAAACAGAGCCAAACAGAGTCCAACAAGCCAAACAGAGGCAAACAGAGCCAAACAGAGCCCAACAGAGCCAAACAGAGACAAACAGAGCCAAACAGAGCCAAACAAAGCCAGAGAGAGCAAACAGAGTAAAACAGAGCAAAACAGAGCCAAACAGAGTGAAACAGAGCAAAACAGAACCAAACAGTGGAAAACAGAGCCAAACAGAGACAAACAGATCCTAACAAAGCCAGACAGAGCAAACAGAGTGAAACAGAGCAAAACACAGCCAAACATAGTAAAACAGAGCAAAACAGAACCAAACAGTGGAAAACAGAGCCAAACAGAGAGAAACAGAGCCAAACAGAGCCCAACAGAGCCAAACAGAGCCAAACAGAGCCGAACAGACCAAAACAGAGCAAAACGGAGTGAAACAGAGCAAAACAGAGCCAAACAGAGCAAAACAGAGTGAAACAGAGCAAATCAGAGCCAAACAGAGCTAAACATAGCAAAACAGAGTGAAAGAGAGCAAAACAGAGCCAAACAGAGCATAATAGAGCCAAACGGAGATGAACAGAGACAAACAGAGCCAAACAGAGCCGAACAGAGCCCAACAGAGACAAACAGAGTCCATCAGAGCCAAACAAAGCCAAACAGAGCCAAACAGCACAAAACAGAGCCAAACAAAGCCAAGCACAGCCAAACAGAGCCCACCAGAGTCAAACTGATCAAAACAGAGCAAAACAGATCCAAACAGAGCAAAACTGAGTGCAACAGAGCAAAACATAGCCAAACAGAGCCAAAAAGAATCAAACAGAGCAAAACATAGCCAGAGCCAAACAGAGTCATACAGAGCACATCAGAGCCAAACAGAGTCAAACAGAGCCAAACATTTCCAATAAGAGCCAAACAGAGCCCAACAGAGCCAAACTGAGCGAAACAGAGCCAAACAGAGCCAAACAGAGTGAAACAGAGCACAACAAACAGAGCCAAACAGAGCCAAACAGAGACAAACACAGACAAACAAAGCGAAACAGAGCCAAACAGTGCCAAACAGAGCCCAACAGAGCCAAACAGAGCCAAAAAATGTCAAACAGAGTGAAACAGAGCCAGACAGAGCCAAACAGAGGCTAACAGAGCCAAACAGAGCCAGACAGAGCACAACACAGCCAAACAGAGACAAACATACTCAAACTGAGTAAAACAGAGCCAAACAGAGCCATACAGATCCAAACAGAGCAAAACGGAGT
>NW_027600503.1:0-12500 GCF_964194155.1 Cetorhinus maximus | reverse complement strand
AGGACAGGTACAGCACGGTGTTAGATACAGCGTAAAGCTCCCTCTACACCGTCCCCATCAAACATTCCCAGGACAGGTACAGCACGGGGTTAGATACAGCGTAAAGCTCCCTCTACACTGTCCCCATCAAACACTCCCAGGACAGGTACAGCACGGTGTTAGATACAGCGTAAAGCTCCCTCTACACTGTCCCCATCAAACACTCCCAGGACAGGTACAGCACGGGGTTAGATACAGAGTAAAGCTCCTTCTACACCGTCTCCATCAAACACTCCCAGGACAGGTACAGCACGGGGTTAGATACAGAGTAAATCTCCCTCTACACCGTCCCCATCAAACACTCCCAGGACAGGTACAGCACGGGGTTAGATACAGAGTGAGTCTCTCCGTCGCTTGCTGGTCAGTAACCTATGAACTCTGCCTCTGCCCCCTGACCCCCCAGGTGTTGATTGCGATATTGATATTCAGAAGACGATTCAGAATGTGCGCAGTCAGCGCTCGGGTCTGGTTCAGACAGAGGCTCAGTATAAGTTTATCTACATGGCCGTCTCACAGTACATCGAGACTACGCAGAAGAAGATTCAGATCATAGGGGTAAGATCCACCTTCTTACCCTCTGGCCCACACCCACAATGGGCCTTCTCACTCACTGTATCTCTCCCTCTGTTTCTCTCTCTCTCTCTCTCTCCCTCTCTCTTTACCTCTCTATCTCTGTCTCTCTCTCTCTCATCCTCACTGTCTCTCTCCCTCTCTTTCTATCTCTCTCTTTTGCTCTCTATCTCTGACTCTCTCTCTCTCTCTCCCTCTGTCTCTCTGTCTCTCTCTTTCTCTCTCTCCCTCTGTCTCTCTGTCTCTCTCTCTCTGTCTCTCTCTGTCTCTGTCTCTCTCTCTGTCTCTTTCCCTCTCTATCTCTGTCTCTGTCTCTCTCTCTCTCCCTCTGTCTCTCTGTCTCTCTCTCTCTCTCTCTGTCTCTCTCTGTCTCTGTCTCTCTCTCTGTCTCTTTCCCTCTCTATCTCTGTCTCTCTCTCTCTCTCTCTCTCTGTCTCTGTCTCTCTCTCTGTCTCTTTCCCTCTCTAACTCTGTCTCTCTCTCTCTTCTTCCCTGTCTCTCTCTGTCTCTCTCTCTCTGTCTCTCTTTCCATCTCTATCTCTGTCTCTCTTTCCATCTCTATCCCTATCTCTCTCTCTCTTTCTCTCCCTCTGTCTCTCTCTCTCTCTGTCTCTCTCTTCTCTCTCTCTCTGTCTCTCTCTCTGTCTCTCTCTCTCTGTCTCTCTGTCTCTCTATCTCTCTCTCTCTCTCTCCCTCTGTCTCTCTGTCTCTCTATCTCTCTCTCTGTCTCTTTCTCTCTCTGTCTCTCTCTCTCTGTCTCTCTTTCCATCTCTATCTCTGTCTCTCTCTCTTCCTCCGTCTCTCTTTCTCTCTCCATCTCTCTCTCTCCCTGTCACTCTATCTCTCTCTCCGTCTCTCTCTCTCTCCCTGTCTCTCTATCTCTCTCTCTCTCTCTCTGTCACTCTATCTCTCTCTCTCTCTCTCGCTGGCTCTCTCAGTCTCTCTCCCTGTCCCCCCCATCCCTGTATCTCTCTTTTCTCGCTCTCTGTCTCTCTCTCTCACTCGTTCCCCTTCTCCCTCTCTGCCTCTGTCCATCTCCCCCTCTCCCTCTCTCTGTCTCTCTCTCTCTCACTTGACAATGACCCCTCAGTAATGCCTTGTCCTCCCTGAACCCTCCCTACCCTTCTAGGAGTGTAAGCAAACTGAGTCAGAGTATGGCAACATACAATATCCAGCCCAACAGAAGGCCCAGCACTCAAAGGTCTCCCGCAAGACGTCAAAGTGAGTTTCAGAGTCTCTCCCGGCTGTGTGGATTCTGTTGTTTGTGCTGCTGTCGATGGCCGGTGGGGAGGGATGTGGCGGTGGGGGAGGGATGTGGCGGTGAGATGTAGAGTGCCGGGGGTGGGGGAGGGATGTGGCGGTGGGGGAGGGATGTGGCGGTGAGATGTAGAGTGCCGGGGGTGGGGGAGGGATGTGGCGGTGGGGGAGGGATGTGGCGGTGAGATGTGGAGTGCCGGGGGGAGGGATGTGGCGGTGGGGGAGGGATGTGGCGGTGAGATGTGGAGTGCCGGGGGGAGGGATGTGGCGGTGGGGGAGGGATGTGGCGGTGAGATGTGGAGTGCCGGGGGGGAGGGATGTGGCGGTGAGATGTGGAGTGCCGGGGGGGAGGGATGTGGCGGTGGGGGAGGGATGTGGCAGTGAGATGTGAAGTACCAGGGGTGGGGAGGGATGTGGCGGTGGGGGAGAGGATGCGGCAACGAGATGGCGAGCGCCTGGGTTGGGGGGAGGGATGTGGCGGTGGGGGAGGGATGTGGCGGTGAGATGTGGAGTGCCAGGGGGGGGAGGGATGTGGCGGTGGGGGAGGGATGTGGCGGTGAGATGTAGAGTGCCAGGGGGGAGGGATGTGGCGGTGGGGGAGGGATGTGGCGGTGAGATGTGGAGTGCCGGGGGTGGGGGAGGAATGTGGCAGGGGGAGGGATGTGGCGGTGAGATGTAGAGTGCCGGGGGTGGGGGAGGGATGTGGCGGTGGGGGAGGGATGTGGCGGTGAGCTGTAGAGTGCCGGGGGTGGGGGAGGGATGTGGCGGTGGGGGAGGGATGTGGCGGTGAGCTGTAGAGTGCCGGGGGTGGGGGAGGGATGTGGCGGGGGGAGGGATGTGGCGGTGAGATGTAGAGTGCCGGGGGGGGGAGGGATGTGCTGGGGGGAGGGATGTGGCAGTGAGATGTGAAGTACCAGGGGTGGGGAGGGATGTGGCGGTGGGGGAGAGGATGCGGCAACGAGATGGCGAGCGCCTGGGTTGGGGGGAGGGATGTGGCGGTGGGTGAGGGATGTGGCGGTGAGATGTGGAGTGCCGGTGGAGGAGGGATGTGGCGGTGAGATGTGGAGTGCCGGGGGGAGGGATGTGGCGGTGAGATGTGGAGTGCCGGTGGAGGAGGGATGTGGCGGTGAGATGTGGAGTCCCGGAGGGAGGGATGTGGCGGTGAGATGTGGAGTGCCGGTGGAGGAGGGATGTGGCGGTGAGATGTGGAGTGCCGGGGGGAGGGATGTGGCGGTGAGATGTGGAGTGCCGGTGGAGGAGGGATGTGGCGGTGAGATGTGGAGTGCCGGGGGGAGGGATGTGGCGGTGAGATGTGGAGTGCCGGGGGGGGAAGGATGTGGCGGTGAGATGTGGAGTGCCGGGGGGGGAAGGATGTGGCGGTGAGATGCGGAGTGCCGGAGGGAGGGATGTGGCGGTGAGATGCGGAGTGCCGGGGGGGAGAGGGATGTGGCGGTGAGATGCGGAGTGCCGGAGGGAGGGATGTGGCGGTGAGATGTGGAGTGCCGGGGGGGGAGAGGGATGTGGCGGTGAGATGCGGAGTGCCGGGGGGGGAGAGGGATGTGGCGGTGAGATGCGGAGTGCCGGGGGGGAGAGGCATGTGGCGGTGAGATGTCGAGCGCCGGGGTTGGGAGGCGGGGGAGGGAGGTTGCTCGGTACGTCCAGGGGCCCTCGTCGGCCGCCCCACTCGCTTGCGCCGCCCGCCTCACATTCTCTCCCTTTGTCTCCGCCCCTCTCCCCCTCTCCCCAGCCACACCGAGGACCCCCTGCTGTACGAGAACGTCTCCAAGGCAAAGAAGGACGAGCGAGTCCGCAAGCAGAGGTCGGAAGAGAGGGAGAAGGGCGGGAAGCTGAAGGCAGGCTCAGTCAAGAAGAAGTGAAGGGGGACGGGGGTGCGGCGGTGCGGCGGGGCAGAGATGCCAGTGTCCGATGCCCGGCTCCCAGCACAGATGCCCCGTCCTCTCCGACCCACCCCAGTAGCCTCACCCCACTCTCCCCAACCCTTAGCAACCGCCCCCTTTGCACCCCCCTCAACACCCCCACCCCCTCCCCCCATCGCCAGTCGTCCCCTGGTATGCAGCCTCCCCCCAGCTGCTCGCATCCCTCCTCTCCCCCTCCCCCCACCCCCCACAGCCACCACCATCACTTCATTCCCCCGATGCCGGAATCGCTCCCCCATTCCGATTAGGAAATGCGCCAATTCCCCCGGGTAACCGCTCCCCCCTCACGTCTCCAGAGACCACGTGTGCCAACAGGAGGAGGCCCCATTCAGGCCCCTCTCTCGAGCCTGTTACACACAGGAACAGGAGGAGGCCCCATTCAGGCCCCTCTCTTGAGCCTGTTACACAGAAACAGGAGGAGGCCCCATTCGGGCCCCTCTCTCGAGCCTGTTACACAGGAGCCAGGAGGAGGCCCCATTCAGGCCCCTCTCTCGAGCCTGTTACACACAGGAACAGGAGGAGGCCCCATTCAGGCCCCTCTCTTGAGCCTGTTACACAGAAACAGGAGGAGGCCCCATTCAGGCCCCTCTCTCGAGCCTGTTACACAGGAGCCAGGAGGAGGCCCTATTCAGGCCCCTCTCTCGAGCCTGTTACACAGGAGCCAGGAGGAGGCCCCATTCAGGCCCCTCTCTCGAGCCTGTTACACAGGAGCCAGGAGGAGGCCCCATTCAGGCCCCTCTCTCGAGCCTGTTACACAGGAGCCAGGAGGAGGCCCCATTCAGGCCCCTCTCTCGAGCCTGTTACACAGGAGCCAGGAGGAGGCCCTATTCAGGCCCCTCTCTCGAGCCTGTTACACAGGAGCCAGGAGGAGGCCCCATTCAGGCCCCTCTCTCGAGCCTGTTACACAGGAGCCAGGAGGAGGCCCCATTCAGGCCCCTCTCTCGAGCCTGTTACACAGGAGCCAGGAGGAGGCCCCATTCAGGCCCCTCTCTCGAGCCTGTTACACAGGAGCCAGGAGGAGGCCCCATTCAGGCCCCTCTCTCGAGCCTGTTACACAGGAACAGGAGGAGGCCCCATTCAGGCCCCTCTCTCGAGCCTGTTACACAGGAGCCAGGAGGAGGCCCCATTCAGGCCCCTCTCTCGAGCCTGTTACACAGGAGCCAGGAGGAGGCCCCATTCAGGCCCCTCTCTCGAGCCTGTTACACAGGAGCCAGGAGGAGGCCCCATTCAGGCCCCTCTCTCGAGCCTGTTACACAGGAACAGGAGGACACCCATGCACCTGAGAGAGAGAGGGGACTGAAAGTCTCCAGACAGTGTACAGATATCTCCCCGACAGTGGGTGATAACTATCGGCAAAGACTAAAGAGGTTGGGGGTGTATTCTCCAGAAGAGAGAGGGCTGACCTGATCGAGCTGATGGCAGGCATTGTGAGAGGTTCAACGTAGAGATGATGCTTCATTTGGAGAAAGCCCTATCTAGAAGGACGAGGGCAGCAGACACATGGGGAACACCCACCACCTGGAAGTTCCCCTCCGAGCCACTCACCATCCCGACTTGGGAATATATCGGCCGTTCCTTCACTGTCGCTGGGTCAAAATCCTGGGACTCCCTCCCTAACAGCGCCGTGGGTGTACCTACACCACACAGGGACAAAATCCTGGAACTCCCTCCCTAACAGCGCCGTGGGTGTACCTACACCACACGGGGACAAAATCCTGGAACTCCCTCCCTAACAGCGCCGTGGGTGTACCTACACCACACGGGACAAAATCCTGGAACTCCCTCCCTAACAGCGCCGTGGGTGTACCTACACCACACGGGGACAAAATCCTGGAACTCCCTCCCTAACAGCGCCGTGGGTGTACCTACACCACACGGACAAAATCCTGGAACTCCCTCCCTAACAGCGCCGTGGGTGCACCTACACCACACGGGGACTGCAGCGGCTCAAGAAGGCAGCTCACCCCCCACCTTCTCAAGGGGGGGAATTAGGGACGGACAATAAATTAGCTTGAAGCCATCTGCCCAAGTTAAAATCGTCATGATCGCTTTGCTCTGCTTCTGATCAACAAGTTTAAAGTGAGTGTATTTTTTGTATTTTGTCTTGTTAAATTAAATGTTCCTTCGAATGAAAAACGATTTCCTGTGATTGAAATGAGATCAAATGATGGAGGGAGGGCCGCACTGTCGGAGGGTCAGTGCTGAGGGAGGGCCGCACTGTCGGAGGGTCAGTGCTGAGGGAGCGCCGCACTGTCGGAGGGTCAGTGCTGAGAGCTGCACTGTCGGAGGGTCAGTGCTGAGGGAGCGCCGCACTGTCGGAGGGTCAGTGCTGAGGGAGCGCCGCACTGTTGGAGGGTCAGTGCTGAGGGAGAGCCGCACTGTCGGAGGGTCAGTACTGAGGGAGCGCCGCACTGTCGGAGGGTCAGTACTGAGAGAGCCACACTGTCGGAGGGTCAGTACTGAGGGAGAGCCGCACTGTCGGAGGGTCAGTACTGAGGGAGAGTAGCACTGTCGGAGGGTCAGTACTGAGGGAGAGTAGCACTGTCGGAGGGTCAGTGCTGAGGGAGCGCCGCACTGTCGGAGGGTCAGTGCTGAGGGAGCGCCGCACTGTCGGAGGGTCAGTGCTGAGGGAGCGCCGCACTGTCGGAGGGTCAGTACTAAGGGAGAGCCGCACTGTCGGAGGGTCAGTGCTGAGGGAGCACCGCACGGTTGGAGGGTCAGTGCTGAGGGAGAGCCGCACTGTCGGAGCGTCATTTCTGAGGGAGCGCCGCACTGTCGGAGGGTCAGTGCTGAGGGAGCGCCGCACTGTCGGAGGGTCAGTGCTGAGGGAGAGCCGCACTGTCGGAGGGCCAGTACTGAGGGAGCACCGCACTGTCGGAGGGTCAGTACTGAGGGAGCACCGCACTGTCGGGGGGTCAGTACTGAGAGAGCCACACTGTCGGAGGGTCAGTACTGAGGGAGCGCCGCACTGTCGGAGGGTCAGTACTGAGGGAGAGTAGCACTGTCGGAGGGTCAGTACTGAGGGAGAGTAGCACTGTCAGAGGGTCAGTACTGAGGGAGCGCCGCACTGTCGGAGGGTCAGTGCTGAGGGAGAGCCGCACTGTCGGAGGGTCAGTACTGAGGGAGCGCCGCACTGTCGGAGGGTCAGTGCTGAGGGAGCGCCGCACTGTCGGAGGGTCAGTGCTGAGGGAGAGCCGCACTGTCGGAGGGTCAGTACTGAGGGAGCACCGCACTGTCGGAGGGTCAGTGCTGAGGGAGAGCCGCACTGTCAGAGGGTCAGTGCTGAGGGAGCGCCGCACAGTCGGAGGGTCAGTGCTGAGGGAGAGCCGCACTGTCGGAGGGTCAGTACTGAGGGAGCACCGCACTGTCGGAGGGTCAGTGCTGTGGGAGCACTGCACTGTGGGAGGGTCAGTACTGAGTGAGTGCCGCACTGTCAGAGGGTCAGTGCAGAGAAAGTTGGATTAACATCAGTAGAGATACAGTCGGTAACAAAGGGCGCTGGGGGAGAGGGGTTACTGAGAGACAGTGTGAAGGAGCTGGATTAACACCAGTAGAGATACAGTCAGTAACACAGGGCGCTGTGGGGGAGAGGGGTTTACTGAGTGACAGTGTGTGGGAGCTAGATTAACATCAGTAGAGATACAGTCAGTAACACAGGGCGCTGGGGGGAGAGGGGTTACTGAGTGACAGTGTGAGGGAGCTGGATTAACCTCAGTAGAGATACAGCCAGTAAGACAGGGCAGAGTAAAAACAGGCGAGGCAGCGATACAAGAATCAGACATTTATATCTGACACGTAGGTCAAAACACAGCACAAAAGGAGGCCAAAAGCAGCCCTGGCTAAATTTCACAATAAGGTTCACAGTTTCGGAGGGTCCCACGGGCTCCCGGAACAATATTTACACAGCCCGTGGGCCTCAGTTCCCCTCTGCCTCAAGAGGCGCCTCGCTAGAGTTCAAATGTCAAGGCCGAGGTGGCGTTCGGCGGCCATTTTGAATCCCGGGCCTAGTCGTCAAGGCTTCGTCCGTCTCTGCCAATTGAGGAGCTGCTTTTTGTTCATGCAATGCCCTCTGCCGTCCACCAGGGGGTTGAATTTCAACGATAAATCTCTTCTAACGCCCACGGGTACAAATGAAAGTTACTTAAACGCCGCCCCCCACCCCACATCTCCGAACGGTACAGTCAAGTTTGTTTTTGGTTGCTCAAGACCTGGGCCATCCTGAGGCTTTTGATACGGGCCTCGTATTGGCTGGAGTTCCGAGAGTAAGAGGAGACTTGATTGAGATATCCCAGGTCCTGAGGGGTCAGGTGGAGAGGATGTTTCCTCCTGTGGGAGAATCTAGAACGACGGGGTGGGGGGTCATGACTTAAGAATAAGGGGGTCGTCCATTGAAGACGAAGGTGAGCGCCGATTTATTTCTCTCAGAGGGCCCCACGTCTTGGGAAGTCTCTCCCTCAGAATGCCTGCACTTCCGGCTATGTCCACAAGGAGTGAATGAGGACAGCGTACTACCAGCTGCATCCAACAAAGGGGGCACTACCCTGGGGAACGGGTACAACACACAAACTGACTCTCACTGGTGTACTCTCTCCCAATCCCCTCTACTCTCTCTCTATCCCCTCTACACTCTCTCTATCCCCTCTACTCTCTCTCTATCCCCTGTACTCACTCCCTATCCCCTCTACACTCTCTCTATCCCCTCTACTCTCTCTCTATCCCCTGTACTCTCTCCCTATCCCCTCTACTCTCTCTCTATCCCCTCTACTCTCCCTCTATCCCCTGTACTCTCTCCCTATCCCCTCTACACTCTCTCTATCCCCTCTACTCTCTCTATCCCCTGTACTCTCTCCCTATCCCCTCTACTCTCTCTCTATCCCCTGTACTCTCTCTCTATCCCCTGTACACTCTCTCTATCCCCTCTACTCTCTCTCCATCCCCTGTACTCTCTCTCTATCCCCTGGACTCTCTCTCTATCCACTATACTCTCTCTCTATCCCCTCTACTCTCTCTCTATCCCCTGTACTCTCTCTCTATCCCCTGTACTCTCTCTCTATCCCCTGTACTCTCTCTCTATCCCCTGTACTCTCTCTCTATCCCCTGTATTCTTTCTCTATTCCCTCTACTCTCTCACTATCCCCTGTACTCTCTCTCTATCCCCTGTACTCTCTCTCTATCCCCTGTACTCTCTCTCTATCCCCTGTACTCTCTCTCTATCCCCTATACTCTCCCTCTATCCCCTCTACTCTCTCTCTCTATCCCCTCTACTCTCTCTCTATACACTGTAATCTCTCTCTATCCCCTGTACTCACTCTCTATCCCCTGTACTCTCTCTCTCTCCCCTGTATTCTTTCTCTATCCCCTCTACTCTCTCTATATACCCTGTACTCTCTCTCTAACCCCTCTACTCTCTCTCTATCCCCTGTATTCGTTCTCAATCACCTCTACTCTCTCTCTATCCCCTGTACTCTCTCTCTATCCCCTGTATTCTCTCTCTATCCCCTCCACTCTCTCCCCATCCCCTCTACTCTCTCTCTATCCCCTCTACTCTCTCCCCATCCCCTCTACTCTCTCTCTATCCCCTGTACTCTCTCCCCATCCCCTCTACTCTCTCTCAATCACCTCTACTCTCTCCCCATCCCCTCTACTCTCTCTCTATCCCCTCTACGCTCTCTCTATCCCCTGTACACTCTCTCTATGACCAGATCTCACTCTCTATCCCCTGTACTCTCTCTCTAAACCCTCAACTCTCTCTCTATCCCCTGTACTCTCTCTCAATCCCCTGCACTATCTCTCTATCCCCTCTACTCTCTCTGTAACCCCTCAACTCACTCTCTATGACCTGTAATCTCTCTCTATCCCCTGTACTCTCTCTCTATCCCCTGTACTCTCTCTACATCCCCTGTATTCTCTCTCTATCCCCTCTACTCTCTCTCTCTATCCCCTGTACTCTCTCTCTATCCCCTCTACTCTCTCTCTATCCCCTGTACTCTCTCTCTATCCCCTGTAATCACTCTCTATCCCCTGTACTCTCTCTCTATCCCCTGTACTCTCTCTCTATCCCCTGTACTCTCTCTCTAACCCCTCAACTCTCTCTCTATCCCCTGTACTCTCTCTCTATCCCCTGTACACTCTCTCTATCCCCTGTACTCTCTCTCTATCCCCTGTACTCTCTCTCTATCCACTGTACACAGTCTCTATCCCTTCTACTCTCTCTCTATCCCCTGTACACCCTCTCTATCCCATGTACTCTCTCTCTATCCCCTGTACTCTCTCTCTAACCCCTGTACTCTCTCTCTATCCCCTGTACTCTCTCTCTATCCCCTGTACTCTCTCTCTATCCCCTCTACTCTCTCTCTAACCCCTCGACTCTCTCTCTATCCTCTGTAATCACTCTCTATCCCCTGTACTCTCTCTCGATCCCCTGTACTCTCTCTCTATCCCCTCTACTCTCTCTCTAACCCCTCAACTCTCTCTCTATTTCCCTGTAATCTCTCTCCATCCCCTGTACTCTCTCTCTATCCCCTGTACTCTCTCTCTATCCCCTGTACTCTCTCTCTATCCCCTGTACTCTCTCTCTATCCCCTGTACTCTCTCTCTATCCCCCTGTACTCTCTCTCTATCCCCTGTACTCTCTCTCAAACCCCTCAACTCACTCTCTATCCCCTGTACTCTCTCTCTATCCCCCTGTACTCTCTCTCTATCCCCTGTACACTCTCTCTATGCCCTGTACTCTCTCTCTATCCCCTGTACTCTCTCTCTATCCCCTGTACTCTCTCTCTATCCCCTGTACTCTCTCTCTATCCCCTGTACTCTCTCTCTATTCCATGTACTGTCTCTCTATCCCCTGTACTCTCTCTCTATCCCCTGTACTCTCTCTCTCTATGGCCTGTACTCTCTCTCTATCCCCTGTGCTCTCTCTCTATCCCCTGTACTATCTCTCTATCCCCTATACTCTCTCTCTATCCCCTGTACTCTCTCTCTATCCCCTGCACTCTCTCTCTATCCTCTCTACTCTCTCTCTCTAACCCCTGTACTCTCTCCCTATCCCCTCTACTCTCCCTCTATCCCCTCTACTCTCTCTCTATCCCCTGTAATCTCTCTCTATCCCCTGTACTCTCTCTCTATCCCCTGCACTCTCTCTCTATCCTCTCTACTCTCTCTCTAACCCCTGTACTCTCTCTCTATCCCCTCTACTCTCTCTCTATCCCCTCTACTCTCTCTCTATCACCTGTATTCTTTCTCTATCCCCTCTACTCTCTCTCTATCCCCAGTACTCTCACTCTATCCACTGTACTCTCTCTCTATCCTCTCTACTCTCTCTCTTTCCCCTGTACTCTCTCTCTATCCCCTGTACTCTCTCTCAACCCTCTGTACTCTCTCTCTATCCCCTGTACTATCTCTCTCTATCCACTGTACTCTCTCTCTCTATCCCCTTTACTCTCTCTCTATCACCTGTATTCTTTCCCTATCCCCTCTACTCTCTCTCTATCCCCTCTACTCTCTCTCTATACCCACTACTCTCTCTCTATCCCCTGTATTCGTTCTCTAACCCCTCTACTCTCTCTCTATCCCCTGTATTCTCTCCCCATCCCCTTAACTCTCTCTTATTCCCCTATACTCTCTCCCCATCCGCTCTACTCTCTCTCTATCCCCTCTACTCTCTCTCTAACCACTGTATTCGTTCTCTCTCCCCTCTACTCTCTCTCTATCCCCTGTACTCTCTCCACATCCCCTCTACTCTCTCTCTATCCCCTATACTCTCTCCCCATCCCCTCTACTCTCTCTCTATCCCCTCTAATCTCTCTCTATCCCCTGTACTCTTTCTCTATCCCCTGTACTCGCTCCCTCTCCCCTGTACACACTCACTATCCCCTCTACTCTCTCCCCATTCCCTCTACTCTCTATCTATCCCCTCGATTCTCTCCACATCCCCTCTACTCTCTCTCTATCCCCTCTACTCTCACTCTATCCCCTGTACACTCTCTCTAACCCCTCTACTCTCCCTCTATCCCCTGTACTCTCTCTCTATCCCCTGTACTCTCTCTATATCCCCTGTACTCTCTCTCTCTATCCCCTGTACTCTCTCTCAATCCCCTGTACTCTCTCTCTATCCCCTGTACTCTCTCTCTATCCCCTGTACTCTCTCTCTATACCCTGTACTCTCTCTTATCCCCTGTACTCTCTCTCTATCCCCTGTTCTCACTCTCTATCCCCTGTACTCTCTCTCTATCCCCTCTTCTCTCTCTCTATCCCCTGTACTCTCTCTCTATCCCCTGTAATCTCTCTCTAACCCCTCAATTCTCTCTCTAACCCGTGCATTCTCTCTCTATCCCCTGTACTCTCTCTCTAACCCCTCTACTCTCTCTCTATCCCCTGTACTCTCTCTCTATCCCCTGTACTCTCTCTCTATCCCCTGTACTCTCTCTCTATCCCCTGTACTCTTTCTCTACCCCCTGTACTCTCTCTCTATCCCCTGTACTCTCTGTCTATCCCCTGTACTCTGTCTCTATCCCCTGTACTCTCTCTCTATCCCCTGTACTCTCTCTCTATCCCCTGTACTCTCTCTCTATCCCCTGTACACTTTCTCTATCCCCTGTACTCTCTCTCTATCCCCTGTACTCTCTCTCTATCCCCTGTACTCTTTCTCTATCCCCTGTACTCTGTCTCGATCCCCTGTACTCTCTCTCTATCCCCCTG
>NW_027600502.1:0-13895 GCF_964194155.1 Cetorhinus maximus | reverse complement strand
AATACTGGGAGGTTAAAGGGACATAGAGTGAGATCATGGGTAGTTTAATGGGGCAGAGAGTGAGAATACTGGGAGGTTAAAGGGACAGAGAGTGAGATCACGGGGAGGTTAAAGGGGCAGGGAGTGAGATCACGGGGAGGTTAAAGGGACAAAGTGAGAGGTCACGGGTAGTTTAAAGGGACAGAGAGTCAGATCACGGGAGGTTAAAGAGAGAGAGAGATCACGGGGAGGTTAAAGGGACAGAGAGTGAGATCACGGGGAGGTAAAAGGGACAGAGAGTGAGATCACGGGGGACGTTACAGGGACAGAGAGTGAGATCACGGGGACGTTACAGTGACAGAGAGTGAGATCACGGGCAGTTTAAAGGGAAAGAGAGTGAGATCACGGGGAGGTTAAAGGGACAGAGAGTGTGATCACGGGGTGGTTATAGAGACAGAGAGTGACATTACGGGGAGGTTACAGGGACATAAAGTGAGACCACGGATAGGTTAAAGGGACAGAGAGTGAGATCACGGGGAGGTTAAAGGGACAGAGAGTGAGATCACGGGGAGTTTTTAGGGACAGAGAGTAAGCTCACTGGGAGGTTAAAGGGACAGAGAGTGAGATCACAGAAAGGTTAAAGGGACAGAGAGTGAGATAATGGGGAGGTTAATGGGACAGAGAGTGAGATCACGGGGAGGTTAAAGGGACAGAGAGTGAGATCACAGGGAATTTAAAGGGACATAGATTGAGATCACGGGGAGGCTATAGAGATGGAGAGTGAGATCACGGAAAGGATAAAGGGACAGAGAGTGAGATCACGGGAAGGTTAAAGGGACAGAGACTGAGATCACGGGGAGGTGAAATACACAGAGAGTGATTACAAGGAGGTTTAAGGGACAGAGAGTGAGATCACGGGGAGTTTAATGGGACAGATTGAGAGAGATCACGGGGAGTTTAAAGGGGCAGAGAGTGAGAATACAGGGAGGTTAAAGGGACAGAGAGTGAGATCACGGAGAGGTTAAAGGAACAGAGAGTGAGGTCACGGGGGGGCTAAAGGGACAGAGAACGAGATCACGGGGAGTTTAATGGGTCAGAGAGTGAGCTCACTGGGTGGTTAAAGGGACAGAGAGTGAGACCACGGGGTGGTTAAAGGGACAGGGAGTGAGATCACGGGGATGTTTAAGGGGCAGGGAGTGAGAATACTGGGAGGTTAAAGGGACAGAGAGTGAGATCACGGGGAGGTTAACGGGGCAGGTAGTGAGATCACGGGGAGGTTAATGGGACAAAGTGAGAGATCACGGGTAATCTAAAGGGACAGAGAGTGAGATCACGGGAGGTTAAAGAGAGAGAGAGATCACGGGGAGGTTAAAGGGACAGAGAGTGAGATCACGGGGAGGTTAAAGGGACAGAGAGTGAGATCACGGGGAGGTAAAAGGGACAGACAGTAAGATCACAGGGAGGTTACAGGGACAGAGAGTGAGATCACGGGCAGTTTAAAGGGAAAGAGAGTGAGATCACGGGGAGGTTAAAGGGACAGAGAGAGAGATCACGGGGAGGTTAAAGGGACAGAGAGTGAGATCACGGGGAGGATAAATGGACAGTGAGTGATCACGAGGACGTTTAAGGGACAGAGAGTGAGATCACGTGGAGGTTAAATGGACAGAGAGTGATTACGCGGAGGTTAAAGGGACATATAGTGAGATCACGGAGAGGTTAATGAGAAAGAGAGAGAGTTCACGGGGAATTTAAAGGTGCAGAGAGTGAGATCACGGACAAGTTAAAGGGTAAGAGAGTGAGATCATGGGGAGGTTAAAGGTACAGAGAGTGAGATCACGGAGAGCTTAAAGGAACAGAGAGTGAGATCACGGTGAGGTTAAAGGGACAGAGAGTGATATCATGGGGAGGTTAAAGGTACAGAGAGTGATCACATGGGAGGTTAAAGGACAGAGAGTGAGATCACGGGGAGGTTAAAGGGACAGAGAGTGAGATCACGGGGAGGATAAATGGACAGTGAGTGATCACGAGGACGTTAAAGGGACGGAGAGTTAGGTCATGGGGAATGTAAGAAGGACAGAGAGTGAGATCACGGTGACGTTAAAGGGACAGAGAGTGAGATCATAAGGAGGTAAAATGTAAAGAGAGTGATCACGGGGAGGTTAAAGGGTCAGAGAGTGAGATCACGGGGAGGTTAAAGGGACAGAGAGTAAGATCACGGGTAGGTTAACGGAAATGAGAGTGAGATCACAGAGCGCTTAAAGGGACAGACAGTGAGATCACAGGGAGGTTAAAGGTACAGAGATAGAGATCACGGGGAGGTTAATAGGGGCAGAGAGTGAGATCACTGGGAGGTTAAAGGGACCGAGAGGGAGATCATGGGGAGGTTAAAGGGACAGAGAGTGAGACCTCGGGGATTATAAAGGGACAGCAAGTGAGACCACGGGATGGTTAAAGGGACAGAGAGTGAGATCACGGGGAGGTTAACGGAACAGAGAGTGCGATCATCGGGATGTAAAAGGGACAGAGAGTGAGATCACGGGGAGGTTAAAGGGACAGAGAATGAGATCATGGGGAGGTAAAGTGTAAAGAGAGTGATCACGGGGAGGTTAAGGGGACAGAGAGTGAGATCACGGGGAGTTTAAAGGGACAGAGATTGAGATATCGGGGAGGTTAACGGGAATGAGAGAGATGCCCCTTTAAACACCCCATGATCTCTCTCTGTCACTTTAACCTCCTCGTTATCACTCTCTGTCCCATTAACCTCCTCCTGATCTCACTCTCAATCTCTTTAGCCTCCCCGTGATCTCACTCTCTGTCCCTTTAACCTCCCCGTGATCTCACTCTCTGTACCTTTAACCTCCCCGTTATGTCTCTCTCTGTCCCTTTAACCTCCACGTGATCTCACTCTCTGTCCCTTTAACCTCCCCGTGATCTCACTTTCTGTACCTTTAAGCTACCCGTGATCTCTCTCTCTCTTTAACCTCCCGTGATCTCACTCTCTGTCCCTTTAAACTCCCCGTGATCTTACTCCCTCTCCCTTTAACCTCTTCGTGATCTCACTCTCTGTCCCTTTAAACTCCCAGTATTCTCACTCTCTGCCCATTTAACCTCCCCGTGATCACTCACTGTCCCTTCATCTTTCCCGTGAACTCACTCTCTGTCCCTTTAACCCTCCCGTGATCTCACTCTCTGTCCCTTTAACCTCCCCGTGATCTCACTCCCTGTCCCTTTAACCTCCCCGTGATCTCACACTCTGTTCCTTTAACGTCCCCTTGTTGTCTCTCTGTCCCTTTTAGCTCCCCGTATTCTCACTCTCTGTCCCTTTAACATCCTCATTATCTCACTCTCTGTCCCTTTAACCTCCCCGTGATCTCACTCTCTGTCTCTTAAACCTCCCCCTGATCGCACTCTCTGTCCCTTTACCCTCCCAGTTATCTCACTCTCTGTCGCTTTAACCTCCCCGTGATCTCACTCTCTGTCCCTTTAACGTCCACTTGATGTCTCTCTGTCACTTTAGCCTCCCTGTGATCTCACTCGTTTTCACATTAACCTCCCGATTATCTCACTTTCTGCCCCTTTAACCTAACCGTGATCTCAATCTCTGTCTCTATAACCACCCCGTGAACTCACTCTCCGTCCCTTTAACCTACCCGTGATCTCACTCCCTTTCCCTTTAACCTCCACGTGATCTCACTCTCTGTCCCTTTAACCTCCCCGTGATCTCACTCTCTGTCCCTTTCACCTCCCCGTGATCTCTCTCTCTCTTTAACCTCCCGTGATCTCACTCCCTGTCCCTTTAAACACCCCGTGATCTCTCATTTTATACCATTAACCTCCCCGTGATCTCACTCTCTGCCCCTTTAAACACCCCGTGATCTCTCTCGCTGTCCCATTAACCTCCCCGTGATCTCTCTCTCTCTTTAACCTCCCGTGATCTCACTCCCTGTCCCTTTAAACACCCCGTGATCTCTCATTTTATACCATTAACCTCCCCGTGATCTCACTCTCTGCCCCTTTAAACACCCCGTGATCTCTCTCGCTGTCCCATTAACCTCCCCGTGATCTCACTCTCTGTCCCTTTAACCTCCCCATGATCTCACTCTCTGTCCCTTTGACCCTCCCCGTGATCTCACTCTCTGTCTCTTTAACCTCCCAGTGATCTCACTCTCTGTCCCTTTAAACTCGCCGTGATCTCTCACTTTGTCCCATTAACCTCCCCGTGATCTCACTCCCTGCCCCTTTAACCTCCCAGTATTCTCACTCACTGCCCCTTTAAACTCCCCGTGATCTCTCTATCTGTCCCTTTAGCCTTCCCGTGATCTCACTCTCTGTCCCTTTAACCTCTCCGTGATCTCACTCTCTGTCCTTTTTAAATTCCCCGTGATCTAGCTCTCTGTCCCTTTAACGTCCCCGTGATCTCACTCTCTGTCCCTTTAACCTCCCCATGATCTCACTCTCTGTACCTTTAACCTCCCCATGATCACACTCTCTCTCCCTTTAACATCCCCGTGATATCACTCTCTGTTCCTTTAACATCCCCGTGATATCACTCTCTGTCCCTTTAACCTCTCCGTGATCTCTCTCTCTGTTCCATTAACCTCCCCCTGATCTCATTATCTGTCCCTTTAACCTCCTCGTAATCACTCTCTGTCCATTTAACCTCAACGTGATCTCAGTCTCTTTCCCTTAAACCTCCTCGTGATCACTCACTGTCCCTTTATCCTCTCCGTGATGTCACTGTCTATCTCTTTAACCTCCCCGTGATCTCACACTCTGTCCCTTTAACATGCCCTTGATCTCTCTCTGTCCCTTTAAACCTCCCCATGCTCTCACTCTCTGTCCCTTTAACCTCCCCCTGATCTCACTCTCCGTCCCTTTAAACTGCCCCTGATCACACTCTCTGTCCCTTTAACCCCGTTGTATCACTCTCTGTCCCTTTAACATACCCGAGGTCTCACTCTCTGTCCCTTTAACTTCCTCGTGATCTCCCTTTCTGTCCCTTTAACATCCCCTTGATCTCACTCACTGTCCCTTTAACCACCCCGTGGTATCTCTCCATGTCCCTTTAACATACCCGAAGTCTCACTCTCTGTGCGTTTAACCTCCCCGTGATCTTAATCTCTATCCCATTAACCTCCCCGTGATCTCACTCTCTGCCCCTTTAAACTCCCAGTGATTTCACTCTCTGTCCCTTTAAACTCGCTGTGATCTCACTCTCTGTCCCTTTAACCTCCCCGTGATCTCACTCTCTGTCCCTTTAACCTCCCCGTGATCTCACTCTCTGTCCCTTTAACCTCCCCGTGATCTCACACTCTGTCCCATTAACCTCCCCGTGATCTCACTTTCTGTCCCTTTAACATCCGCGTTATCTCACACCCTGTCCCTTTAACCACCCCGTGGTCTCACTCTCTGTCCCTTTAACATCCCCGAGGTCTCACTCTCTGTCCCTTTCACCTCCCCGTGATCTCACTCTCTGCCCCTTTAACGACCCCGTGATCTCACTCTCTGTCCCTTTTACCTCCCCGTGATCTCACTCTCTTTCCTTTTTACATTCCCCAATATCTAACTCTCTGTCCCTTTAACGTCCCCGTGATCTCACTCTCTGTCCCTTTAACCTCCCCATGATCTCACTCTCTGACCCTTTAACCTCCCCGTGATCACTCTCTGTACCTTTAACCTCCCCATGATCTCACTCTCCGTCCCTTTAAACTGCCCAAGATCACACTCTCTGTCCCTTTAACCTCCTTTGATCTCACTCTCTGTCCCTTTAACCTCCCCGTGATCTCACTCTGTGTCCCTTTAACCTCCGGTGATCGCACTCTCTGTCCATTTAAACTCCCCATGATCTCTCACTTTGTCACTTTAAACTCCCCGTGATCTCACTCCCTGCCCCTTTAACCTCCCCGTTATCTATTTAACTGTCCCTTTACGGTCCTCGTAATCACTCTCTCTCCATTTAACCTCCCCGTGATCTCACTCCCTTTCCCTTTAACCTTCCTGTGATCAAACTCTCAGACCCTTTATCCTCTCCGTGATCTCACTCTCTGTCTCTTTAGCCTCCCCGTGATCTCACTCTCTGTCCCTTTAACCTCCCCGTGATCTCACTCTCTGTCCCTTTAACCTCCCCGTGATCTCACTCTCTGTCCCATTAACATCCCGATTATCTCACTCTCTGTCCATTTAACCTCCCCGTGATCTCACTCTCTGTCCCTTTAACCTCCCCGTGATCTCACCCTCTGTCCCTTTAACCTCCCCATGATCTCACTCTCTGTACCTTTAACCTCCCCGTTATGTCTCTCTCTGTCCCTTTAACCTCCACGTGATCTCACTCTCTGTCCCTTTAACCTCCCCGTGATCTCACTTTCTGTACCTTTAAGCTACCCGTGATCTCTCTCTCTCTTTAACCTCCCGTGATCTCACTCTCTGTCCCTTTAAACTCCCCGTGATCTTACTCCCTCTACCTTTAACCTCTTCGTGATCTCACTCTCTGTCCCTTTAAACTCCCAGTATTCTCACTCTCTGCCCATTTAACCTCCCCGTGATCACTCACTGTCCCTTCATCTTTCCCGTGAACTCACTCTCTGTCCCTTTAACCCTCCCGTGATCTCACTCTCTGTCCCTTTAACCTCCCCGTGATCTCACTCCCTGTCCCTTTAACCTCCCCGTGATCTCACACTCTGTCCCTTTAACGTCCCCTTGTTGTCTCTCTGTCCCTTTTAGCTCCCCGTATTCTCACTCTCTGTCCCATTAACATCCTCATTATCTCACTCTCTGTCCCTTTAACCTCCCCGTGATCTCACCCTCTGTCCCTTTAACCTCCCCGTGATCTCACTCTCTGTACCTTTAACCTCCCCGTTATGTCTCTCTCTGTCCCTTTAACCTCCACGTGATCTCACTCTCTGTCCCTTTAACCTCCCCGTGATCTCACTTTCTGTACCTTTAAGCTACCCGTGATCTCTCTCTCTCTTTAACCTCCCGTGATCTCACTCTCTGTCCCTTTAAACTCCCCGTGATCTTACTCCCTCTCCCTTTAACCTCTTCGTGATCTCACTCTCTGTCCCTTTAAACTCCCAGTATTCTCACTCTCTGCCCATTTAACCTCCCCATGATCACTCACTGTCCCTTCATCTTTCCCGTGAACTCACTCTCTGTCCCTTTAACCCTCCCGTGATCTCACTCTCTGTCCCTTTAACCTCCCCGTGATCTCACTCCCTGTCCCTTTAACCTCCCCGTGATCTCACACTCTGTCCCTTTAACGTCCCCTTGTTGTCTCTCTGTCCCTTTTAGCTCCCCGTATTCTCACTCTCTGTCCCATTAACATCCTCATTATCTCACTCTCTGTCTCTTAAACCTCCCCCTGATCGCACTCTCTGTCCCTTTACCCTCCCAGTTATCTCACTCTCTGTCGCTTTAACCTCCCCGTGATCTCACTCTCTGTCCCTTTAACGTCCACTTGATGTCTCTCTGTCACTTTAGCCTCCCTGTGATCTCACTCGTTTTCACATTAACCTCCCGATTATCTCACTTTCTGCCCCTTTAACCTAACCGTGATCTCAATCTCTGTCTCTATAACCACCCCGTGAACTCACTCTCCGTCCCTTTAACCTACCCCTGATCTTACTCTCCGTCCCTTTAAACTGCCCCTGATCTCACTCTCTGTCTCTTTAACCTCCCCGTGATCTCACTCTCTGTTCCTTTAACCTCCCCATGATGTCTCTCTCTGTCCCTTTAACCTACCCGTGATCTCACTCCCTTTCCCTTTAACCTCCACGTGATCTCACTCTCTGTCCCTTTAACCTCCCCGTGATCTCACTCTCTGTCCCTTTCACCTCCCCGTGATCTCTCTCTCTCTTTAACCTCCCGTGATCTCACTCCCTGTCCCTTTAAACACCCTGTGATCTCTCATTTTATACCATTAACCTCCCCGTGATCTCACTCTCTGCCCCTTTAAACACCCCGTGATCTCTCTCGCTGTCCCATTAACCTCCCCGTGATCTCACTCTCTGTCCCTTTAACCTCCCCATGATCTCACTCTCTGTCCCTTTGACCCTCCCCGTGATCTCACTCTCTGTCTCTTTAACCTCCCAGTGATCTCACTCTCTGTCCCTTTAAACTCGCCGTGATCTCTCACTTTGTCCCATTAACCTCCCCGTGATCTCACTCCCTGCCCCTTTAACCTCCCAGTATTCTCACTCACTGCCCCTTTAAACTCCCCGTGATCTCTCTATCTGTCCCTTTAGCCTTCCCGTGATCTCACTCTCTGTCCCTTTAACCTCTCCGTGATCTCACTCTCTGTCCTTTTTAAATTCCCCGTGATCTAGCTCTCTGTCCCTTTAACGTCCCCGTGATCTCACTCTCTGTCCCTTTAACCTCCCCATGATCTCACTCTCTGTACCTTTAACCTCCCCATGATCACACTCTCTCTCCCTTTAACATCCCCGTGATATCACTCTCTGTTCCTTTAACCTCTCCGTGATCTCACTCTCTGTCCCTTTAACCTCTCCGTGATCTCTCTCTCTGTTCCATTAACCTCCCCCTGATCTCATTATCTGTCCCTTTAACCTCCTCGTAATCACTCTCTGTCCATTTAACCTCAACGTGATCTCAGTCTCTTTCCCTTAAACCTCCTCGTGATCACTCACTGTCCCTTTATCCTCTCCGTGATGTCACTGTCTATCTCTTTAACCTCCCCGTGATCTCACACTCTGTCCCTTTAAACTCGCCGTGATCTCTCTCTCTCTTTAACCTCCCGTGATCTCACTCCCTGTCCCTTTAAACACCCCGTGATCTCTCATTTTATACCATTAACCTCCCCGTGATCTCACTCTCTGCCCCTTTAAACACCCCGTGATCTCTCTCGCTGTCCCATTAACCTCCCCGTGATCTCACTCTCTGTCCCTTTAACCTCCCCATGATCTCACTCTCTGTCCCTTTGACCCTCCCCGTGATCTCACTCTCTGTCTCTTTAACCTCCCAGTGATCTCACTCTCTGTCCCTTTAAACTCGCCGTGATCTCTCACTTTGTCCCATTAACCTCCCCGTGATCTCACTCCCTGCCCCTTTAACCTCCCAGTATTCTCACTCACTGCCCCTTTAAACTCCCCGTGATCTCTCTATCTGTCCCTTTAGCCTTCCCGTGATCTCACTCTCTGTCCCTTTAACCTCTCCGTGATCTCACTCTCTGTCCTTTTTAAATTCCCCGTGATCTAGCTCTCTGTCCCTTTAACGTCCCCGTGATCTCACTCTCTGTCCCTTTAACCTCCCCATGATCTCACTCTCTGTACCTTTAACCTCCCCATGATCACACTCTCTCTCCCTTTAACATCCCCGTGATATCACTCTCTGTTCCTTTAACATCCCCGTGATATCACTCTCTGTCCCTTTAACCTCTCCGTGATCTCTCTCTCTGTTCCATTAACCTCCCCCTGATCTCATTATCTGTCCCTTTAACCTCCTCGTAATCACTCTCTGTCCATTTAACCTCAACGTGATCTCAGTCTCTTTCCCTTAAACCTCCTCGTGATCACTCACTGTCCCTTTATCCTCTCCGTGATGTCACTGTCTATCTCTTTAACCTCCCCGTGATCTCACACTCTGTCCCTTTAACATGCCCTTGATCTCTCTCTGTCCCTTTAAACCTCCCCATGCTCTCACTCTCTGTCCCTTTAACCTCCCCCTGATCTCACTCTCCGTCCCTTTAAACTGCCCATGATCACACTCTCTGTCCCTTTAACCCCGTTGTATCACTCTCTGTCCCTTTAACATACCCGAGGTCTCACTCTCTGTCCCTTTAACTTCCTCGTGATCTCCCTTTCTGTCCCTTTAACATCCCCTTGATCTCACTCACTGTCCCTTTAACCACCCCGTGGTATCTCTCCATGTCCCTTTAACATACCCGAAGTCTCACTCTCTGTGCGTTTAACCTCCCCGTGATCTTAATCTCTATCCCATTAACCTCCCCGTGATCTCACTCTCTGCCCCTTTAAACTCCCAGTGATTTCACTCTCTGTCCCTTTAAACTCGCTGTGATCTCACTCTCTGTCCCTTTAACCTCCCCGTGATCTCACTCTCTGTCCCTTTAACCTCCCCGTGATCTCACTCTCTGTCCCTTTAACCTCCCCGTGATCTCACACTCTGTCCCATTAACCTCCCCGTGATCTCACTTTCTGTCCCTTTAACATCCGCGTTATCTCACACCCTGTCCCTTTAACCACCCCGTGGTCTCACTCTCTGTCCCTTTAACATCCCCGAGGTCTCACTCTCTGTCCCTTTCACCTCCCCGTGATCTCACTCTCTGCCCCTTTAACGACCCCGTGATCTCACTCTCTGTCCCTTTTACCTCCCCGTGATCTAACTCTCTGTCCGTATTACATCCCTATGATCTCACTCTCTGTCCCTTTAAACTCCCCGTGATCTCACTCTCTTTCCTTTTTACATTCCCCAATATCTAACTCTCTGTCCCTTTAACGTCCCCGTGATCTCACTCTCTGTCCCTTTAACCTCCCCATGATCTCACTCTCTGACCCTTTAACCTCCCCGTGATCACTCTCTGTACCTTTAACCTCCCCATGATCTCACTCTCCGTCCCTTTAAACTGCCCAAGATCACACTCTCTGTCCCTTTAACCTCCTTTGATCTCACTCTCTGTCCCTTTAACCTCCCCGTGATCTCACTCTGTGTCCCTTTAACCTCCGGTGATCGCACTCTCTGTCCATTTAAACTCCCCATGATCTCTCACTTTGTCACTTTAAACTCCCCGTGATCTCACTCCCTGCCCCTTTAACCTCCCCGTTATCTATTTAACTGTCCCTTTACGGTCCTCGTAATCACTCTCTCTCCATTTAACCTCCCCGTGATCTCACTCCCTTTCCCTTTAACCTTCCTGTGATCAAACTCTCAGACCCTTTATCCTCTCCGTGATCTCACTCTCTGTCTCTTTAGCCTCCCCGTGATCTCACTCTCTGTCCCTTTAACCTCCCCGTGATCTCACTCTCTGTCCCTTTAACCTCCCCGTGATCTCACTCTCTGTCCCATTAACATCCCGATTATCTCACTCTCTGTCCATTTAACCTCCCCGTGATCTCACTCTCTGTCCCTTTAACCTCCCCGTGATCTCACCCTCTGTCCCTTTAACCTCCCCGTGATCTCACTTTCTGTCCCATTAACCTCCCCATTATCTCACTCTCTGTCCATTTAACCTCCCCGTGATCTCACTCTCTGGCTCTTTAACCTCCCCGTGATCTCACACTCTATCCCTTTAACCTCCCCATGATCTCACTCTCATTCCCGTTAACCTCCCCGATATCTCACTCTCTGTCCGTTTAACCTCGAAGTGATCTCACTCTCTGTCCCTTTAAGCTCCCCGTGATCTCACTCTATGTCCCTTTTACATCCCCGTGATCTCACTCTCTGACCCTTTTACATCCCGTTGAACGCACTCTCTGTCCCTTTAACCTCCCCGTGATCTCACTCTCTGTCCTTTTTACCTTCCCCATGACCTAACTCTCTGTCCCTTTAACGTCCCCTTTATATCACTCTCTGTCACTTTATCCTTCCCGTGATCTCACTCTCTGTCCCTTTAACCTCCCCGTGATCTCACTCTCTGTCCCTTTTACATCCCGTTGAACGCACTCTCAGTCCCTTTAACCTCCCCGTGATCTCACTCTCTGTCCTTTTCACCTTCCCCATGACCTAACTCTCTGTCCCTTTAACGTCCCCGTTATATCACTCTCTGTCACTTTAACCTTCCCATGAACTCACTCTCTGTCCCTTTAACGTCCCATTGATCGCTCTCTGTCCCTTTAATCTCCCCGTGATCTCAATCTCTGTCCCTTTAACCTCCTTTGATCTCACTCTCTGTCCCTTTCACCTCTCCGTGATCTCTCTCTCTTTAACCTCCCGTGATCTCACTCTCTGTCCCTTTAAACTGCCCATGTTCTCTCACATTGTCCGTTTAAACTCCCCGTGAGCTCACTCTCTGCCCCTTTAACCTCCCCGTGATCTCACTCTCTGTCCCTTTACCCTCACCGTGATCGCACTCTCTGTCCCTTTAACCTCCCTGTGATCTCACTCTCTGCCCCATTAAATTCCCCGTGATCTCTCTCTCTGTCCCTTAAACCTCCTCGTGATCTCAATCTCTGTCCATTTAACCTCCACGTGATCTCACTCTCTGTACCTTTAACCTCCTCGTGATCACTCACTGTCCCTTTAACCTCCCCGTGATCTCACTCTCTGTCCCTTCAACCTTCCCGTGATCTCACTCTCTGTCCCTTTATCCTCTCCATGATCTCGCTCTCTGACCCTTTAAACTTCCCGTGATCTCACTCTTTGTCCCTTTAACCTCTCCGTGATCTCACTCTCTATCTCTTTAGCCTCCCCGTGATCTCACTCTCTGCCTCTTTAACCACCCCGTGATCTCACTCTTTGTCCCTTTATCCTCTCCGTGATCTCACTCTCTATCTCTTTAGCCTCCCCGTGATCTCACTCTCTTGCCTCTTTAACCGCCCCGTCATCAAACTCTCTGTCCCTTTATCCAACCCCTGATCTCATCTCCGTCAGGTTAAACTGCCCCTGATATCACTCTCTGTCCCTTTAACCTCCTTTGATCTCACTCTCTGTCCTTTAACCTCCCCGTGATCTCACTCTCTGTCCCTTTAACCTCCCCGTGATCTCACTCTCTGTCCCTTTAACCTACCCGTGATCTCACTCTCTGTCCTTTTAACCTCCCCGAGATCTCACTCTCTGTCCCTTTAACCTCACCGTGATCGCACTCTCTGTCCATTTAACATCCCCGTGATCTCTTTCCTTTCCCCTTTAAACACCCCCTGATCTCACTCTCTGTCCCTTTTACCTCCCCGTGATCTCACTCTCTGTTCCTTTAACCTCTCCGTGATCTCACTCTCTGTCCCTTTAACCCCACCGTGATCTCACTCTCTCTCCCATTAACCTCCCCGTGATCTCATTATCAGTCCCTTTAACCTCCTCGTGATCTCAATCTCTGTTCATTTAACCTCCACGTGATCTCACTCTCTGTCCCTTTAACCTCCTCGTGATCTCACTCTCTGTCCCTTTAACCTCCTCGTGATCTCACTCTCTGTCCCTTTATCCTCTCCATGACCTAAAATCTCTATCTCTTTAGTCTCCCCGTGATCTCACTCTCTGTCCCATTAACCTCCCTGTGATCTCACTCTCTGTCCCTTTAACCTCCTTTGATCTCACTCTCTGTCCCTTTAACCTCCTTTGATCTCACTCTCTGTCCCTTTAACCTCCCCATGATCTCACTCTCTGTCCCTTTAAGCTCCCCGTGATCTCTCTCTCTCTTTAACCTCCCGTGATCTCACTCTCTGTCCCTATAAATTCCCCATGATCTCACACTTTGTCCATTTAAACTCCCTGTGAGCTCACTCCCTGCCCCCTTTAACCTCCCCTTGATCTCACTCTCTGTCCCTTTGACCTCACCGGGATGGCACTCTCTGTCCTTTAACCTCCCCGTGATCTCACCCTCTGTCCCTTTAACCTCCCCGTGATCTCACTTTCTGTCCCATTGACCTCCCCAACTCCCTCCTCCCACTCTCAGAGTCTGTGTCTGCCTCTGAGACCCCACCAACGCATCCTCACCCTCCCACCCTTCTGGCTCACTCTGCCCCCTCTCATGCTCACCATTCCCTCCTCCCATGCCCACCCTCAGTTTGCTCCTGAGGAGGCAGTCATTGACTTGACAGACCCCTCCCCTGCACATTCACTAGGACATCAACCACCTTACTCCCTCCTCCACCCAGGCACCTTTCCCCCTCCAAACACCTTCCTCCCCACCCCTAGACACATTCCTCCCCCCCCACCCCAGACACCTTCCTCCCCCAACCAGACACCTTCCTCCCCCCTGTAACCCCCTCCTCCCCTGTACTCCCCCCCTCCCA
>NW_027600501.1:0-13920 GCF_964194155.1 Cetorhinus maximus | reverse complement strand
CATCAAACACTCCCAGGACAGGTACAGCTCGGGGTTAGATACAGAGTAAAGCTCCCTCTACACCGTTCCAATCAAACACTCCCAGGACAGGTACAGCACGGGGTTAGATACAGAGTAAAGCTCCCTCCACACCGTCCCCATCAAACACTCCCAGGACAGGTACAGCACGGGTTTAGATACAGACTAAAGCTCCCTCTACACTATCCCCATCAAACACTCCCAGGACAGGTACAGCACGGGGTAAGATACAGAGAAAAGCTGCCTCTACACCGTCCCATCAAACATTCCCAGGACAGGTACAGCACGGGGTTAGATACAGTGTAAAGCTCCCTCTACGCCGTCCCCATCAAACACTCCCAGGGCATGGACAGCACAGGGTTAGATAGAGAGTAAATCTCCCTCTACACTGTCCCCATCAAACACTCCCAGGACAGGTAGAGGGCGGGGTTAGATACAGAGTAATGCCCCATCTACACACTCCCCATCAAACACTCCATGGGCAGGTACAGCACGGGGTTAGATACGTTGTAAAGCTCCATCTACACTGTCCCCATCAAACACTCCCAGGACTGGTACAGCACGGGGTTAGATACAGAGTAAAGCTCCCTCTACACTGTCCCCATCAAACACTCCCAAGACAGGTACAGCACGAGGTTGGATATATTGTAAAGCTCAATCTACACCGTCCCCATCAAACACTCCCAGGACAGGTACAGCATGGGGAAAGATACAGAGTAAATCTCCTTCTACAATGTCCCCATCAAACACTCCGAGGGCAGGTACAGCACGGGGTTAGATACAGAGTAAAGCGCCCTCTACATTATCCCCATCCAACACTCCCAGGACAGGTACAGCACGGGGTTAGATACAGAGTAAAGCTCCCTCTACTCTGTCCCCATCAAACACTTCCAGGATATGTACAGCACAGGGTTAGATACAGAGTAAAGCTCCCTTTACACTGTCCATATCAAACACTCCCAGGACAGGTACAGCACGGGGTTAGATACAGAGTAAAGCTCCCTCTACACCATCCCCATCAAACACTCCCAGGACAGGTACAGTACGGCGTTAGATACAGAGTAAAGCTCCATCTCCAACGTCCCCATCAAGCACTCCCAGGACAGGTGCAGCACGGGGTTAAACACAGAGTAAAGCTCCCTCTACACTGTCTCCAACAAATACTCCCAGGACAGGTACAGCACAGTGTTAGATACAGAGTAAAGCTCCCGCTACACCGTGCCCATCAAATACTCCCAGGACATGTACAGCGTGGGGTTAGATACAGAGTAAAGCTCCCTCTACACTGTCCTCATCAAACACTCCCAGGACAGGTACAGCACGGAGTTGGATACAGAGTAAAGCTCCAGCTACACTGACCCCATCAAACACTCCCAGGAAAGGTACAGCGGGGGGTTAGATACAGAGTAAAGTTCCCTCTACACCGTCCCCAACAAACACCCCCAAGACAAGTACAGCACGGGGTTAGATACATTGTAAACCTACCTCCACACCGTCCCCATCAAACACTCCCGGGACAGGTACAGCTCCGGGTTAGATACAGAGTAAAGCTCCCTCTACACCATCCCCATCAAAGACTCACAGGGCAGGGACAGCACGGGGTTAGATACAGAGTAAAGCTCCCTCTACACTGTCCCCATCAAACACTCCCAGGAATGGTACAGCATGGGGAAAGAAACAGAGTAAATCTCCCTCTACAATGGCCCGATCAAACACTCCCAGGACAGGTACAGCACTGGGTTAGATACAGAGTGAAGCTCCCTCTACACAGACCCCATCAAACACACAAAGGACAAGTACAGCACGTGGTTAGATACAGAGTAAAGCTCCCTCTACACTGTCCCCATCAAACACTCCCAGGACAGGTACAGCACGGGGTTAGATACAGAGTAATTCTCCCTCTACACTGTCCCCATCAAACACTCCCAGGACAGGTACAGCACGGGGTTAGATACAGAATAAATTTCCCTCTACAATGTCCACATCAAACACTCCCAGGGTAGGTGCCGCACAGGATTTGGTAAAGCACGGGGTTAGATACAGAGTAAAGCTCCCTTTACACTATCCACATCAAACACTGCCAGGACAGGTACAGCACGGTTTAGGTAAAGGACGGATTTAGATACAGAGTAAAGTGCCCTCTACATTATCCCCATCAAACACTCCCAGGACAGGTACAGCACGGGGTTAGATACAGAGTAAAGCTCCCTCTACACCGTCCCCACCAAACACTCCCAGGGCAGGTATAGCACGGGGTTAGGTATAGAGTAATGCTCCCTCTACATTGTCCCCATCAAACACTCCCAGGACATGTACAGCACGGGGTTAGATACAGAGTAAAGCTCCCTCTTCACACTCCCCATCAAACACTCACAGGACAAGTACAGCACGGGTTAGATACAGAGTAAAGCTAATTGACACTGTCCCCATCAAACACTCCCAGGACAGGTACAGCACGGGGTTAGATACAGAGTAAATCTCAACCCACACCGTCCCCATCAAACACTCAAAGGACAGTTACAGCATGGGGTTAGATACAGAGTAAATCTCCCTCTACACTGTCCCCATCAAACACTCGCAGGGCAGGTACAGCACGGGGTTAGGTATAGAGTAAAGCTCCCTCTCCACTGTCCCCATCAAACACTCCCAGGACAGGTACATCACGAGGTAAGATACAGAGTAAAGCTCCCTCTACACCGTCCAAATCAAACACTCCCAGGAAAGGTACAGCACGGGGTTAGGTACAGAGTAATGCTCCATCTCCACTTTCCTCATCAAACACTCCCAGGACAGGTACTGCACGGGTTTACGTACAGAGCAAAGTTCCCTCTACACTGACCCCATCAAACTCTCCCAGCAAAGGTACAGCATGGGGTTAGATACAGAGTAAAGCTCCCTCGACACTGTCCCCATCAAACACTCCCAGGAAAGGTACAGCACGGGTTAGATAAAGAGTAAAGCTCCATCTACACTGTCCCCATCAAACACTCCCAGGACAGGTGTAGCACAGAAATAGATATATTGTAAAGCTCCCTCTACTGTGTTCCCATCAAAAACTCCCAGGACATGTACAGCACGGGGTTAGATACAGAGTAAAGCTCCCTCTACACTGTCGCCATCAAACACTCCCAGGACAGGTACAGAGCGTGGTTAAATACAGAGTAAATCTCCCTCTGCACTGTCCCCATCAAACACTCCCAGTGCAGGTATAGCACGGGGTTAGATACAGTGTAAATCTCCCTCTACACTGTCACCATCAAACACTTCCAAGGACAGGGACAGCACAGGGTTAGATACAGAGTAAATCTCCCTCTGCACTGTCCCCATCAAACACTCCCAGGACTGGTACAGCACGGAGTAAGATACAGAGTAAAGCTCCCGCTACACTGTCCCAATAAAACACTCCCTGCGCAGGGAAAAAACGAGGTTAGACACAGAGTAAAGCTCTCTCTACACCGTCCCCATCATACACTCCCAGGACAGGTACAGCGTGGGGTTAAATACAGAGTAAAGCTCCCTCTACACTGTCCTCATCAAACACTCCCAGGACAGGTACAGCATGGGCTTAGATACATTGGAAAGTTCCCTCTACACCGTCCCCATCAAACACTCCCAGGACAGGTACAGCCCCGTGTTAGATTCAGAGTAAAGCTCCCTCTACACCGTCAATATCAAACATTCTCAGGATAGGTGTAGCAGGGGGTTAGATACAGAGTAAAGCTCCCCCTACACTGTCCCCATCAAACACTCCCAGGGCAGGTGCTGCACGGGTTTAGTTAAAGCACGGGTTTAGATACAGAGTCAGGCTCCCTCTACATTATCCTCATCAAACACACCAAGGGCAGGTACAGCACGGGGTTAGATACAGAGCAAAGCTCCCTCTACACCGTCAATATCAAACGGTCCCAGGACAGGTGTAGCAGGGGGTTAGATACAGAGTAAAGCTCCCTCTCCACTGTCCCCATCGAACACTCCCAGGACAGGTACAGCATGGGGATAGATAGAGAGTAAATCTCCCTCTACAATGTCCCCATCAAACACTCCCAGGGCAGGTACAGCACGGGTTTAGGTAAAGCACGGGTTTAGATAGAGAGTAAAGCTCCCTCTACTCTGTCTACATCAAACACTCCCAGGACAGATACAGTACGGGGTTAGATACTGAGTAAAGCTCCATCTACACCGTCCCCATCAAACACTCCCAGTACAGGTACAGCATGGGGT
Source organism: Cetorhinus maximus (assembly GCF_964194155.1). Lineage (NCBI taxonomy): Eukaryota > Metazoa > Chordata > Chondrichthyes > Lamniformes > Cetorhinidae > Cetorhinus > Cetorhinus maximus. The sequence goes on along the minus strand of NW_027600501.1, from coordinate 9,681 downwards.
TAAATACAGAGTAAAAATCCCTCTACACTGTCTTCATCAAACACTCCCAAGACAGGGACAACACAGGGTTAGATATAGAGTAAAGCTCCCTCTACACCGTCCCTAACAAACACTCCCAAGACAGGTACAGAACGGGATTAGATACAGAGTAAATCTTCCTGTACACTGTCCCCATCAAACACTCCCAGGACAGGTAGAGCACGGGTTTAGATACAGAGTAAAGCTCCATCTACACTGTCCCCATCAAACACTCCCAGTAAAGGTACAGCACAGGTTTAGATACAGAGTAATGCTCCCTCTACACCGTCCCCATCAAAAACTGCCAGGGCAGGGAAAGTTTGGGTTTAGATACAGAGTAAAGCTCCATCTACACCGTCCCCATCAAACACTCCCAGGGCAGGTTCAGCACGGGTTTAGGTACAGCACGGGTTTAGATACAGAGTAAAGCTCCCTCTACATTATCCCCATCAAACAATCACAGGACAGGTACAGCACGGGGTTAGATACAGAGTGAAGCTCCCTCTACACAGACCCCATCAAAAACTCCCAGGACAGGTACAGCACGGGGTTAGATACAGAGTAAATCTCCCTCTACACTGTCCCCATCCAACACTCCCAGGACAGGTACTGCACGGGGTTAGATACAGAGTAAATCTCCCTCTACACTTTCCCCATCAAACACTCCCAGGACAGGAACAGCATGGGTTAGATACATTGTAAAGCTCCTTCTACACCGTCCCCATCAAACACTCCCAGGGCAGGGACAGCATGGGTAAAGATACAGAGTCAATCTCCCTCTACAATGTCCCCATCAAACACTCCCAGGACAGGTACAGCACTGGCTTAGATACAGAGTAAAGCTCCCTCTACTCTGTCCCCGTCAAACACTTCAAGGACAGGTACAGTACGGCGTTAGATACAGAGTAAAGCTCCATCTACAACGTCCCCATCAAACACTCCCAGGAAAGGTACAGCACGGGGTTAAATACAGAATAAAGCTCCATCTACATTGTCCCCATCAAACACTCCCAGGACAGGTACAGCACGGGGTTAGATACAGAGTAAAGCTCCCTCTACACTGTCCAAATCAAACACTCCCAGGACACGTACAGCACGTGGTTAGATACAGAGTAAATCTCCCTCTACACTGTCCCCATCAAACACTCCCAGGGCAGGTACAGCACGGGGTTAGGTATAGAGTAAAGCTCCCTCTCCACTGTCCCCATCAAACACTCCCAGGACAGGTACATCACGAGGTAAGATACAGAGTAAAGCTCCCTCTACACCGTCCAAATCAAACACTCCCAGGAAAGGTACAGCACGGGGTTAGGTACAGAGTAATGCTCCATCTCCACTTTCCTCATCAAACACTCCCAGGACAGGTACTGCACGGGTTTACGTACAGAGTAAAGTTCCCTCTACACTGACCCCATCAAACTCTCCCAGCAAAGGTACAGCACGGGGTTAGATACAGAGTAAAGCTCCCTCGACACTGTCCCCATCAAACACTCCCAGGAAAGGTACAGCACGGGTTAGATAAAGAGTAAAGCTCCATTTACACTGTCCCCATCAAACACTCCCAGGACAGGTGTAGCACAGAAATAGATATATTGTAAAGCTCCCTCTACTGTGTTCCCATCAAAAACTCCCAGGACATGTACAGCACGGGGTTAGATACAGAGTAAAGCTCCCTCTACACTGTCGCCATCAAACACTCCCAGGACAGGTACAGAGCGTGGTTAAATACAGAGTAAATCTCCCTCTGCACTGTCCCCATCAAACACTCCCAGTGCAGGTATAGCACGGGGTTAGATACAGTGTAAATCTCCCTCTACACTGTCACCATCAAACACTTCCAAGGACAGGGACAGCACAGGGTTAGAAACAGAGTAAATCTCCCTCTGCACTGTCCCCATCAAACACTCCCAGGACTGGTACAGCACGGAGTAAGATACAGAGTAAAGCTCCCGCTACACTGTCCCAATAAAACACTCCCTGCGCAGGGAAAAAACGAGGTTAGACACAGAGTAAAGCTCTCTCTACACCGTCCCCATCATACACTCCCAGGACAGGTACAGCGCGGGGTTAAATACAGAGTAATGTTCCCTCTACACTGTCCTCATCAAACACTCCCAGGACAGGTACAGCATGGGCTTAGATACATTGGAAAGTTCCCTCTACACCGTCCCCATCAAACACTCCCAGGACAGGTACAGCCCCGTGTTAGATTCAGAGTAAAGCTCCCTCTACACCGTCAATATCAAACATTCCCAGGATAGGTGTAGCAGGGGGTTAGATACAGAGTAAAGCTCCCCCTACACTGTCCCCATCAAACACTCCCAGGGCAGGTGCTGCACGGGTTTAGTTAAAGCACGGGTTTAGATACAGAGTCAGGCTCCCTCTACATTATCCTCATCAAACACACCAAGGACAGGTACAGCACGGGGTTAGATACAGAGCAAAGCTCCCTCTACACCGTCAATATCAAACGGTCCCAGGACAGGTGTAGCAGGGGGTTAGATACAGAGTAAAGCTCCCTCTCCACTGTCCCCATCGAACACTCCCAGGACAGGTACAGCATGGGGATAGATAGAGAGTAAATCTCCCTCTACAATGTCCCCATCAAACACTCTCAGGGCAGGTACAGCACGGGTTTAGGTAAAGCACGGGTTTAGATAGAGAGTAAAGCTCCCTCTACTCTGTCTACATCAAACACTCCCAGGACAGATACAGTACGGGGTTAGATACTGAGTAAAGCTCCATCTACACCGTCCCCATCAAACACTCCCAGTACAGGTACAGCATGGGGTTAAATACAGAGTAAAAATCCCTCTACACTGTCTTCATCAAACACTCCCAAGACAGGGACAACACAGGGTTAGATATAGAGTAAAGCTCCCTCTACACCGTCCCTAACAAACACTCCCAAGACAGGTACAGAACGGGATTAGATACAGAGTAAATCTTCCTGTACACTGTCCCCATCAAACACTCCCAGGACAGGTAGAGCACGGGTTTAGATACAGAGTAAAGCTCCATCTACACTGTCGCCATCAAACACTCCCAGTAAAGGTACAGCACAGGTTTAGATACAGAGTAATGCTCCCTCTACACCGTCCCCATCAAAAACTGCCAGGGCAGGGAAAGTTTGGGTTTAGATACAGAGTAAAGCTCCATCTACACCGTCCCCATCAAACACTCCCAGGGCAGGTTCAGCACGGGTTTAGGTACAGCACGGGTTTAGATACAGAGTAAAGCTCCCTCTACATTATCCCCATCAAACAATCACAGGACAGGTACAGCACGGGGTTAGATACAGAGTGAAGCTCCCTCTACACAGACCCCATCAAAAACTCCCAGGACAGGTACAGCACGGGGTTAGATACAGAGTAAATCTCCCTCTACACTGTCCCCATCCAACACTCCCAGGACAGGTACTGCACGGGGTTAGATACAGAGTAAATCTCCCTCTACACTTTCCCCATCAAACACTCCCAGGACAGGAACAGCATGGGTTAGATACATTGTAAAGCTCCTTCTACACCGTCCCCATCAAACACTCCCAGGGCAGGGACAGCATGGGTAAAGATACAGAGTCAATCTCCCTCTACAATGTCCCCATCAAACACTCCCAGGACAGGTACAGCACTGGCTTAGATACAGAGTAAAGCTCCCTCTACTCTGTCCCCGTCAAACACTTCAAGGATAGGTACAGTACGGCGTTAGATACAGAGTAAAGCTCCATCTACAACGTCCCCATCAAACACTCCCAGGAAAGGTACAGCACGGGGTTAAATACAGAATAAAGCTCCATCTACACTGTCCCCATCAAACACTCCCAGGACAGGTACAGCACGGGGTTAGATACAGAGTAAAGCTCCCTCTACACTGTCCAAATCAAACACTCCCAGGACACGTACAGCACGTAGTTAGATACAGAGCGAAGCTCCCTCTACACTGTCCCCATCAAACACTCCCAGGACAGGTACAGCACGGGGTTAGATACAGAGTATATCTCCCTCTATACTGTCCCTATCAAACACTCCCAGGACAGGTACAGCACGGGGTTAGATACAGAGTAAAGCTCCCTCTACACCGTCCCCATCAAACACTCCCAGGACAGGTACAGCACGGGGTAAGATACAGAGTAAATCACCCTCTACACTCTCCCCATCAAACACTCCCAGGACAGGTACAGCACAGGGTAAGATACAGAGTAAAGCTAATTGACACTGTCCCCATCAAACACTCCCAGGACAGGTACAGCTCGAGGTTAGATACAGAGTAAATCTCCCTCGACATTGTCCCCATCAAACACTCCCAGGAAGGTACAGCGCGGGGTCAGATACAGAGTAAAGCTCCCTCTGCACCGTCCCCATCAAAGTCTCCCAAGACAGGTACAGCACGGGGTTAGATACAGAGTAAATCTCCCTCACCACCGTCCCCATCAAACACTCCCAGGACAGATACAGCACGGGGTTAGATACAGATTAAAGGTCCCTCTAGACTGTCCCCATCAAACACTCCCAGGACAGGTATAGCACGGAGTTAGATATAGAGTAAAGCTTCCTCTACCCCGTCCCCATCAAACACTCCAAGGACAGGTACAGCACGGGGTTAGATACAGAGTACAGCCCCCTCGACACTGTCCCCATCAAACACTCCCAGGGCAGGGACAGCGCGGTGTTAGATACAGGGTAAAGCTCCCTCTACACTGTCCCCATCAAACATTCCCAGGACAGGTACAGAACGGGGATAGATACAGAGTAAAGCTCCCTCTACACTGTCCCAATCAAACAGTCCCAGGGCAGGTACAGCACGGGGTTAGATACAGAGTAAAGCTCCCTCTTTTCTGTCCCCATCAAACACTCCCAGGACAGGTACAGCACGGGGTTAGATACAGAGTAAAGCTCCATCTTCACCGTCCCCATCAAACACTCCCAGGACAGGTACAACACGGGGTTAGATACAGAGTAAATCTCCCTCTACACTGTCCCCATCAAACACTCCCAGGACAGGTACAGCTCGGGGATAGATACAGAGTATCTGTGGTGTAGGTACACCCACGGCGCTGTTAGGGAGGGAGTACCAGGGTTTTGACCCAGCGACAGTGAATGAACGGCCGATATATTCCCAAGTCCGGATGGTCAGTGGCTCGGAGGGGAACTTCCAGGTGGTGGTGTCCCCATGTGTCTGCTGCCCTTGTCCTACTAGATGGTAGAGGTCGTGGGTTTGGGCGGCGCTGTCGAAGGAGCCTTGGTGTAGTTGCTGCAGTGCATCTTGTAGATGGTACACACACTGCTGCCCCTGTGCGTTGGTGGTGGAGGGAGTGAATGTTTATGGATGGGGTGCCGATCAAGCGGGGCTGCTTTGTCCTGGATGGTGTCGAGCTTCTTGAGTTTTGTGGGAGCCGCACTCATCCAGGCAAGTGGGGAATATCCCATCCCACTCCTGACTTGTGTCTTGTCGATGGTGGACAGGCTTTGGGGAGCCAGGAGGTGAGTTACTCTCCGCAGGATTCCCAGCCTCTGACCTGCTCTTGTAGCCACAGTATTTGTCAGGCTGGGTCCAGTTCAGTTTCTGGTCAATGGTAACCACCAGGATGTTGATAGTGGGGGATTCAGTGATGGTAATGCCATTGAATGTCAAGGGGCTGATGGTTGTATTCTCTGTTGTTGGAGATGGTCGCTGCCTACGCCTCTACAGTCTTGTGTCAGCGTGTGTTGTGGTAGCACCAATAGCCCGAATGAAGTGGCGGTGGCCGACTCTGCCACAGTCCCGCTCAGGACTGCCCACCGCGCATTCCCACCCATCGTCTGGATCAGCGCCCAGACCCTCATCCGATTGTCCAGTCGTCCCACTGCTCGCCTCAGAGGAGGCGGGAGCCTCCGAGCTTGCCGCGCCCTCGCTCCGAAGCCCCACACCACCTTCGGTGCCTCGGCGGTGTTCAGCACCCCTCCCACCACCGCCCCACCCTCCGACACCCAGCTCCCACCTCAGAGTCGGATGTGCATCCTGTGGCAGGAGGGAAGTGGAAAGGATACTTCATTCGCCTGAACACGGGGTGGCTCTGGAGTCACCCGTCAGGCAGCGCCGACTGCCGGGTGCCCCAGCGCTGGGCAGGGGATATATGGAGATCTGGCGGAGAGATCCCAGAGGGTGCACCCCGCCGCTGTGCAGGACTCTCCGGCCCAGGCCCTCTCCCTCACGGGCACCTCCAGACCGAGGGTGGCCCGCCAAGGTCCGGGCCCACTCTCCATGGATCCTTAAGGAGCCTGCTCAAAGTGGCTGCCCTACGCCTGTCCTCAGAGTCCGGGTCGCACCCGCCCTCGAACACCTCCAGCCGAGTGTTCCTCCTCCATCTGATCTCCCCAAGAGAGAGGGAGGGGGAGAGAGAGCGAGGCCGCGTGAGAGAGAGAGCGAGAGAGAGCGAGAGAGAACGAGAGAGAGAAAGCGAGAGAGAGAGTGAGAGTGAGAGGGCGCGAGAGAGAGTGAGAGGGCGCGAGAGAGAGAGCAATAGAGCGAGAGAGAGTGAGAGTGAGAGAGAGTGAGAGAATGAGTGAGAGAGAGAGAGAGTCAGAGTGAAAGCGAGAGCGAGCGGGAGACAGAGAGCAAGAAAGCAAGAGTGAGAAAGTGAGAGAGCGAGAAAGAGCGAGAGAGAGAGAGAGAGTGCGAGAACGAGAGGGAGAGTGGGAGAGATTGAGAGAGTGCGAGAGTGAGAGAGTGCGAGAGAGAGAGAGAGCGAGAGTGAGAGAGAGCGAGAGTGAGGGAGTGTGAGAGTGAGAGTGTGCGAGAGAGAGAGTGCGAGAGAGAGAGCGATAGAGCGAGAGAGAGAGTGAGTGAGAGCGAGAGAGTGAGAGTGAGCGAGAGAGAGTGAGGGAGTGCGAGAGTGAGAGTGTGTGAGAGAGAGAGTGCGAGAGAGAGAGCGATAGAGCGAGAGAGAGAGTGAGTGAGAGAACGAGAGGGAGAGGGGGAGAGATTGAGAGAGTGCGAGAGTGAGAGAGTGCGAGAGTGAGAGAGTGCGAGAGAGAGAGAGAGCGAGAGTGAGAGAGAGCGAGAGTGAGGGAGTGTGAGAGTGAGAGCGTGCGAGAGAGAGAGTGCGAGAGAGAGAGCGATAGAGCGAGAGAGAGAGTGAGTGAGAGCGAGAGAGTGAGAGTGAGCGAGAGAGAGTAAGAGAGAGAGCGAAGATAAGAGAGCGAGAGAGAGAGCAAGAGAGCGAGAGTGAGAAAGTGAGAGAGCGAGAGAGAGTGAGGGAGTGCGAGAGTGAGAGTGTGTGAGAGAGAGAGTGCGAGAGAGAGAGCGATAGAGCGAGAGAGAGAGTGAGTGAGAGCGAGAGAGTGAAATTGAGCGAGAGAGAGTAAGAGAGAGAGCGAGGGTGAGAGAGCGAGAGAGAGAGAAAGTGAGAGAGAGCGAGAGAGAGTAAGAGAGAGAGCAAGGGTGAGAGAGCGAGAGAGAGAGCGAGAGAGAGAGCAAGAGAGCGAGAGTGAGAAAGTGAGAGAGAGCGAGAAAGTGAGAGAGAGCGAGAGAGAGTAAGAGAGAGAGCGAGCGTGAGAGAGCGAGAGAGAGAGCGAGTGAGAGAGCGAGAGAGTCAGAGCAAGAGAGAGAGAGCAAGAGAGAGAGAGAGCAAGAGAGAGAGAAAGCAAGAGAGAGAGAGAGAGAATATTGAAGAGATTCCCCACCCCGTGCACCCCCTTTCCCCGCAGACTGGCCCAGGCAACAGAAACTCACTTTGAGCCAAGAGAAGTCTCATGGCGTGGTGGGGGTGGGGGGGTAACACATTCGCACGGACAGAGACCTGGCAGTCTGGCTGAAAGCGGAGAGCACGTATAAATGGGTCTTTTTCCGATTGGCAGGGTGTGAGAAGCCGAGGCGCGCGGGGGCCATCTGCTGGGACCTGAGCTTTCAACAACATATTATCGAGGACTCAGGTGAAGGGGAGCAAAGGCACGGTGGCTAAATTTGCAGACGACGCAAAGATAGGTGGGAAAGTGTGTCGGGAGGAGGACATGAAGGGGGATAGAGATGGGTTGAGTGAGTGAGTGGGCAAAGAGTCACTAAAGCTTAGCCTGCAGGCACATGCAGGAGGCTAATGGGACACTGTCCTTTATTGCGAGAGGGACTGAACATGAAAGGGAGGAGGTGAGGCTTCGGCTATACAGGGCGTTGGTGAGATTACACCTCGAATACTCTGTGCAGTTCTGGTCTCCTTATTTAAGGGCGGATGTCAATGCGTCGGAGACGGTTCAGAGGAGGTTTTACTCGATCGAAACCCGCAATGGAGGGGGTTGTCCGACGAGGAAAGGGTTGGACAGACTTGGGTTGTACCCACTGGAGTTGAGGAGAGTGAGGAGGGGGTGATTTGATTGAAGTTTACAAGATCCTGAACTGGCCTGGACAAGGTGGACGTGGGAAAGGATGTTTCCTCTTGCGGGTGAGTCCGGAACGAGAGAGGGAGAGGGGGCGATGTTTTACAATTAGGGGGGTCGCCCCTCTCGGGATGGAGATGAGGGGAAATGTTTTCTCTCAGGGGGCTGAGGGACTTTGGAAGTCTCTGCCTCAGAAGGCGCTGAGGGAGGAAGGGGGGCGTTGAGTGGTTTTGAGGCGGAGGGAGATAGATTCCTGTGAGGCGGAGGGGATCGGAGGTTATTGGGGTTCGGTGGGGATGTGGAAATCGAAACACCAAGAGATGCGGCGCACTCTTATAGAATGACAGGGCAGCCTAGAGGGGCCGAATGGCCTACTCCTGCTCCGAACATGTAGACACTGAGCCCGATGGTGCCCTTCACTGTGGTTCTCAAGGAGGAGCAGCTCCTGTACCCCTCCTCAGCACTGACCCTCCGACAGTGCGGCTCTCCCTCAGTACTGACCCTCCGACAGTGCGAATCTCCCTCAGTACTGACCCTCCGACCGTGCGGCTCTCCCTCAGCACTGACCCTCCGACAGTGCGGCGCTCCCTCAGCACTGACCCTCCGACCGTGCGGCTCTCCCTCAGCACTGACCCTCCGACAGTGCAGCCCTCCTCAGTACTGACCCTCCGACAGTGCGGCTCTCCCTCAGTACTGACCCTCCGACAGTGCAGCACTCCCTCAGTACTGACCCTCCGACAGTGCGGCTCTCCCTCAGTACTGACCCTCCGACAGTGCGGCTCTCCCTCAGCACTGACCCTCCAACAGTGCGGCTCTCCCTCAGTACTGACCCTCCGACAGTGCAGCACTCCCTCAGTACCGACCCTCCGACAGTGCGGCTCTCCCTCAGTACTGACCCTCCGACAGTGCAGCACTCCCTCAGCACTGACCCTCCGACAGTGCGGCACTCCCTCAGCACTGACCCTCCGACAGTGCGGCACTCCCTCAGCACTCACCCTCCGACAGTGCGGCTCTCCCTCAGTACTGACCCTCCGACAGTGCGGCCCTCCCTCAGTACTGACCCTCCGACAGTGCGGCGCTCCCTCAGCACTGACCCTCCGACAGTGCGGCTCTCCCTCAGTACTGACCCTCCGACAGTGCGGCGTTCCCTCAGTAATGAGCCTCCGACAGTGCGGCTCTCCCTCAGCACTGACCCTCCGACAGTGCGGCTCTCCCTCAGCACTGACCCTCCGACAGTGCGGCTCTCCCTCAGCACTGACCCTCCGACATTGAGGCGCTCCCTCATTACTGACCCTCCCACAGTGCGGCTCTCCCT